>NC_084983.1:12629425-12736925 GCF_963691925.1 Scomber scombrus
TGAAATTTGAGAACTATTTAAATGTGGTTGTTTTTTTATAAGGGTTGCAGTTAATTATGTACTTTTGCCACCACTCCCCCCTCATGCCCTTTTGCATTACAGAAAGACCATATTTCTTATTAGTTTACTGACAACATTGTGTAGGGCCACCAAAAACTCCAATATAGATCAAATAGCTCAAACAGCTTAAACTGATGGTATTATATCTCACTCAGATATCCATCTCTTCATCAAAATATATAATTTACAGAAGTAAAAGAAGTACTCTTTAAGAGGTAGTGTTAAGTCAGAATGGGACCTAAAACGTTTTTAGTCACTATTAATGCTAGGTGCAGATCGGTCCATTACAATGTTCTTCACCAACTCTATTTCACAGCACACTGACTGCATAAATACAAACCTATGGTATCAAATATGTATTTTAAATGTGAGCTTGTTTTTGCATTGCACCTGGTCATGCACAGCACAGAAAACACTTGTGACATTATGACATAACTTACAGGATTTACCTCCCCACTGGTTCCCCAAATGTGCTTATCTTACAAACATTAGTGCACATTTAAATAACTTTCAGACAGTTTATAGAAATAACTTCATACATTGCTAGGAAGTGTATAGTAATGATGTGGAAGTCAGATTCTCATTTCCTCATAGCTGGATCTTTTTAAACGAACGGTTGCATCCCACTTGAAAAGATCACATATACTCTCAAAAATGAATACAACAATTTGGCAAGATTTGGCAAGATTTGGCCATCTTATTTGATCTATACGGACAGCTATCAGATCTGATATAAAATATTATCATAATTGATACACCATTAGTCATCTATAAATAAGTAATGATTGTTTAAATTTTAATTTCTTCTTTCCTTTCTTTATTGTTCAGTTTTAATTAAGTACTACCCACTCATTTTGAATAATGTCCTCATGTGGGTAGGACAGGAGGAGGGGCTTTGGAGCTATGTTTGTGTGTGTTTGTGTATATACTTTGTATTACTTGCTTGATCTAAAATTTGAAAATTAATTAATTCCTGTAAAATTATCTGATAATAAACTAACCATTTAATAAAAAATGCATTCAGGGTTCTGTTATACTAAGATAATGGAATCACGTGCATACCAGTTATACTGAATAACTGAACAGCAAAGAGAATTAGTAGATTTTAATGGAGTTAAATATTACAATTAAACTAAAAAGATGACTGCTAGAGACTGCGTAGTCTGGGGATTTCCTATAAGATCATATAATATTGCTCAATAAGATCACTGCTCCCTCTTAAGTCAGTATGTCCTGTAGCATCACACTTGACTGGTAGACCTAGCGTGCTTATTAAACATTTCACTGCTAACATGCATCCATGACAATGGAGGAGCTACTGAGCAGGTGTGCGGGGGCGATGTAGTACCACGACACAAATCCCAGTCATATAAGCTTTTTTTCCCCTCTAGGCTGGCCTCTTTTTACTCTGCCAGTCCATAAAGATTCCAGCAGGCTGAGGCACTATTTGGCAAGCACATTAGGTTGGGGAAATAAATCCTACTTTCTAGCTGCAGCACTGAGAAACCTATCTATTATGAACTTTGTTCAGACTGCTTCTGCTCAGCTCTTCACAGCCATTATTGCTCTCTGAGAAGATGCAGTGAAAAAGGGTTCTCTTGTTGGCTCAGCAGACTGTAGTGATTGTCATGTAAGGTAGTTTTGAGCTCAATTTTCTCCATCTTTCTTCACTCTGAAACATCTAATAAGAAATCTTATAAAACTATACAATAAAAGAAGAAAGAAAGGGATATCCAAGATCCATTATTTTTGGATATACCTACTTAAGGGATGTTTTTGTTTTTTTAATGATTTGCCGTCAATCTTTGTGTTCATCCCTAATGACACCAGCCATCATCATTACTGTTTGTGAGTCTCTTAATTAGCCAGCAAACAAACACTGCCAGGACTCTAAAATGATAAGCACAGTTAAAGGACATAGAGTAAAACTATTGCTGTGCATATCTTTCTATATAATATTATAATAGATTTAATTGATTTAATTCAATTGAGTTTTATAAGCATGTAATCTTAACAACATGATTACTTTTTAAATTATATTTGTTAATAAGAGTTAAGAATGTTAAGGAATCATATGTATGAAGAGGTTTATACCCTTATCCATGATGCTGTGCTTACTCACCTTTCACACCCTGCAATTGCTGGGGCTTTTGAGGTTCCTGTGAGTGTACTCCACCTTTGGCGGCTGGCGTTATTCCTGTGTCTATTTTGACCGTGCTGCTGGGGGCAGGGTATGGCACGGCAGTGGCCAGCCTCAGATTTGCAAAGCCGGGTCTCGTGTTGACAGAACCTGGTGCTGAATTTGCTGAAGCTGGTCTCACGTTGACAGGGCTAGTTCTCATGGGAGGCCTGGAGCAGATGGAGGGCTGGGGAACTGACTTCTCCTCAGTCGCACTGGCTGATTTCAACTCGGGCTGCGGAGGCAAGAGTGACAAAAGATGACAGAAAAGTGCGATCAGTGTTGACAGCTAATTCACATACAGTGGAATTACTGTCATGTTTGATTAAATCATTGGATAAATGATTCCCCAAATTACAGATCTCCAATGACTGCACTACGCCATAATGAAACACACAGAACTATGACCACTGATTAAGAGTTTAAGGATATGTGGAGAGAAAATTATAAGGTGACTTGGAAATCAAGCTGCCTCGCTAATCTTCCTTGCTGATCTTACGCCTTCTTAATCAACAATCTCACTCTCTGCCTCTCTCTCAGGCTGACTCCTTCCCCTCTCTAAATCAGCAGAAGAAAACTTGCAGCAGGGCCAACAGCAGCCTCAGCTACATCTGCAGCACCAAACCAGCCTCTTCCTGTTTCAAGGAACAAATCAAGACAAGACATTCAACAATATAATGAATGATGTAAGAAGAGGCTTAGGCTGTGAATTCTTGGCCATCAGACCAGCCAAACCTCCTAAGGTGTAGATGTTCGTTGCCACATCAGCATGGGTTGGCCAGAGATGTGTTTGGGCCTGTAATATAGAGAGTCTAGCATAGACATAAGAAGTGATGGAAAGACATTTCCTTCTGTGGCAAAGAGGAGGGAAAAACTGAGAACAGAGGAGAGCTCACGCGCCCAAACCTCAGGAGACTATCCCACAATCCCATCCATCTGCGACTGACGCATTCTCTATCTCTGGCGTTTTAATTCCCTGATCAAGTTCATCAACCATCTGTTCTAGGGCAGTCCAGAAATCCTGCCTTGCCTCTGTGATTCAGCTGTTCTCGCAGTGTGTGTCACCTGCACACACACACACACACACACACACACACACACACACACACACACACACACACACACACACACACACACACACACACACACACCATAAACACAGAGAGAAAAAAGAAATGTGACGGAGACGGTGAGCACACTCCCCAGACTACTCAAGGCTGGGGCGATGATGTAGCCAGTTGGAGGACAGTTCAGTTCAGCTGTTCCCCAGAGAGAGCTATGAGGGGTGCGGCAGCTCACACGAGCTGGATCACAGAGAGGGAGAATGCTGGGAGAAAGATGATCTGCAGAGAGGCTGGGAGTGAGGGGACAGCTGGCTTAACCACCATTTCCTGTTAGTCACAGAGGGTGGGACTGCCATGAAAAGACACATAGGCACTCTAAAGCCACATTTTCAAGATCTAAAGCCACACTGTTTGCCACACCTTGCTGAGATATGCGAGGGGGGGATTTAAAACGTATTGTTCAGAGCAGAGGATACAATAAAATAACCTGTTCTATGCTTTATAAACCATCAAATACGTATACTAAAAGCAGTAAAATCTTTTAAAATCTCAAATTGAAATGTAGAAATCACCTAGAACAGAAACACAAAAAAACAGTAACTTCAATTCACAAATACCTTTTCTGCTGCTGGAGGTGATGAATGCTCACTCACTGACACCTGTGGGTTTAACAAAGACATTACACAAGTGTTAGAGGCCATGATGCAACCGGCGCACAGAGCTCTATTATTGTTACAGGCAGTTGCTCCAACTCACCGGCAGAGGGAGTAAAGTGCTCGCCTCCTCACATTTGCCCTGTTGGGAGACACAGTGCCGTATTAGATGATACTAGAAGTGACACGTCATCCTCCCTAACTTTGAGTCAGTTAAGTGCATGGAGTGAGCAGAGTAAACAAAAGAGGAACGGGTTTAGAAGTTGATTACGAGTTCAAAAGAGGTTAAAGAATACTACAATTATAAATATGAATTCAATATTTGGTTGTGTGGTGATGTGACTGCAGTGACCGGCTGGATGCTCCTATTTCCACTGAGCAGCCAGCATGCAGCTTTAGCTCAGGGAGCCATCGTGGTCAGGCCAGATGAGACCGTTCACCCTGGCTCGCTCTGGCTCAGTGTGTGCAAGGTTGCCATGACAACGCAGCAAATCTCTTTTAAAGAGAGCGTGAAAAGGAGGCACCCCCCGCTGCACGCGTGCACATACACACACACACACCACCAACTCCAAAATCAACAGCTCCCACACCGCCAACCACACACACCCAAAATATCACCACCCTGGAGATGATGTGCACAATGTGTTCTTATCTTGACATTGTCTTAAATTAAAAGACATACATTTTAGTGGGGAGGATTCATTTACAATTGTTTTGCTTAAAAAGCCTTAAATCAAAGGTTAAATCTGAGAGGTAAGAGAGGTCAAAATGAAGAGAGGGAAGTGTTAGATTAGACATGAAGTGTTGCAGTGAGATGATGTGAAAATGTGTATCAGTTAAATGTTGAACACAGGATTTTACATATTTTTTACATATTTAGGTTTGGTCAAATATTAGTGTGACTTCAAGACTAGGCCTACTCAATGTTTGACATAAAAAGAACTCTTTGTCCTTCAGCTAAAAAATTACTATGTCAGACAAAATGATTTCATTTCTTAAGGCTGAATACAAACACTTACACACCTTTAAATTCAGTGAGATTCCAGGTTGTGTTTTAGGAGGGAGGTTTTCTCTCTCAGTTCTGACAGGGTCTGTGGTTTTTCTGCTCTTCAAGATAGTTTGTTGGCTGTAAAACATAATCAGTCCATATAATCTCTTCCTGCTTCATAGCAGAATATGCTAAAAAAGAACTACCAACATATTACATATTGTGCACAGATCATTTAAATCACAAAAGTGTATTACTGTGTGTTGTTCTGAAGACTCGGCCCCTTCTTTTCTCCTAATCCTGAGCAGATGAATTTGGAGCTCAGCTCATCCACTTCCCCGATCACAATGACCGCCACATCCCCATCCCGACCAAGCAGCCAGCTGACATTCTTACTGCTGGCTGTGGGAAACAAAAAGACAAAAAAATATGAGTTAATCGGGTAATTTGAAAAGTATTTTGATTCAGTAATCTAAGAGGGAATCAGGTCTGTGAAGCTCTGGCCATTTTGTTGGTTCATCAGCAGTCAGCTAAGGCTGTTGTTTGTGTTCATAGAAAGGAGCGACAGCTGGTGAGAACAGCACATCAAATGTATGAGTCAATACCTTCCTATAGATGATATAAACACAGTTGACAAAGGAAAAACTCTGTCCTTCTGGCTTTGACACACGAATACACTTAAATACACGTGAGGACCTTCTATTGACTGTATTCATTCCCTAATCTGAACTAATCTTGAAATTAAAACATCTCATAATTTCTACCTTTAACATAACTTCAATTCCTAACCTTAAAAAAGAAGAGATCAAATGGCACTCCCACTGAGTTTGTTCAGTGTATTCATCTGTCTATCTCTGTGGTGACATTGAGTCCTCATTAGTGGAAAAGCACATGGGCAGACTCAAATACAAACCCTGCCTTGTGACTGAGAGAGAAGTTGTTTTATAGAGATAAACCAGCTGACGCAGGCTCATAGGGTGAGGGTTTGTAGGGTTGAAAACATGATAACATACTTTCATAGTGAACTGGTTTTGCCAGCCTGCCCTGTGGATCACATTCCAGTTGGGCATATGAGGATGACTAAGAAAACACGGCAGTCAGAACATACCTTGCTGAACAAGCTCCCATTCCAAGATGACAGCTACAACCAAAACCCCATTGTCAGGTGCAGGTGAAATTAATCCTGTCAGCTGACTGAGGGCATTTAGAAGACAGCGCATTGTATATGTTGGCATTATGTCCTCGGTCTTACTCTAAATGATGTGCAATGATGCACACTACATCGTCAGAATGTTTCTAGAAATAGAGACGATATTTCAGCCACACAAAGGCTACACTGACATGTGCAATTTGTCTCTCTGTGTCATATGAATGTCACCAGTCTGCCTACAACGTAAACACAAGCACACAAACACACCAGCAAAAAGTCATATAGTGCATAAACACTAATTACCCTAGAGTCAGCTTAGGCATTGTGAAAGTCCCATGATCAGAAAAGCCTAAAGGCTGAAAGTGTGCTACTACCAGCAGCCTAGAGAGACATTAGCCTCATTCTATGCATAAAAACAAACTCAGTATGTTGCCCCCCCCTCTCCCACAAGGCCGCCCAGATAAAATCAAACTCTTTGTTTTTCAAACACATATGTTTCCTGCATGCTTCCTGTTTTGCCCCCTGCTAATTGTTTGAAGGACTGAGTCTTGACTCACTTCCTATTCTACGCAGAAAAATCAACTATCCGCCATTTCCTCTGCACTCGATGAGGAGCCTGTGTGGAGAAGAGTTGTAACCATGTGATCTCAGCCTGCAGTCTCCATCCACCCTCCTAAGGACAGCTGCATTGGTCATTAAGAGATAGAAAGAGCACTGTTCTCTCACTATGCACCACAGTTGATAGTGAGTGCTTTGTTATTAGCCAAGAAGAGACAGCTCACATTACTGATGTCAATGACAGTTAATGCACCAACTGCAGCGAGCTGTTAATTGGCTTTCATAATTGAGAGGGTTTCAAACAACAGCTGTATCCTACCAAACCTCTGGTGCTTGTTTTGTAATGTGGGAGTCTTTCTTTGGAATATAAAAATAGAACAAATTGTTATGTCCTTACACCACACATTTCTCACACTGGAACTCGCTACCACCAAAGAGAAAATGTGTACCGGCAAGATTCTATAGTATGCGTCAAACCAGTTTCAGGACAGACTTCCATCCTCCTGAGTTTCTTGTTGTTTTGTTTGATTGCTGCATCTATACTGTTGACTCAAAATGTTGCTTTTGAACAGAAGCCAGTTCCTGATGAACCCATTTACCATACACACTGCCTGTGCATTTCCCCCTTGCTGGCGCCTTTTTCTTGTTTTTCATGTTGATGTTTTTGTCTGCCTTCATTTTTCATGAAACACACGTTCCAAACATGAGTGGCATCTCTGACCCAGTGAATATTCTTCTCTGTTGCTTTTAAGTCTCAGGCTTGACAGTGTGCGATGTGACTGGGAACAAAATTATCTAAAAGAGAGCCTGAAAGCAAAATGTGTGTGTGAACATACTTCACGTTCACCGTCTTTCTACCCATTTAATGCCACTTATCATACACTCAAATCAAGACAGAGACTATTTTACCATGACATCTATTTTACTTTGCCTGAGTAAATGTTAACATTATCTATGAGTGTGATGTTAACACTCAGCTGTAATTGTTTAGGACTTCAGATATAAACAGAACTTCATTTTAGTGAAGTATAGACACTCTTTGTCGGCGTATCATGCTGCATATGAGCTTCTTCTAAATCTCAATCTCTGTAACACATTAATGTGGAACAGCTGGTGTTTGTTAGCCCACGTTTGTATTTCAGGGAACTTTAAACTTGGCAAATGGACTTCAGGTAAACGCTGTGCCTGTGTTGGCAACAGCTGTTGAGATGATGTGGAACATGAGCTGCAGCAGCTACATTCTATCCAACAGCATGGGTGTCTGTCACAACCAATGCACACATGTGTCTGCAGCACACTTCTCAAGCTTAGCAACTCTCTATCACAGACACTAATGGAAACATCTTGACTACAAATTAAGAATGTAATTTTAAAAGGGGGACAGATGGTTTTCTGTCAAAAGCTTTGTTTAAAAGTTTGACAGTCAGTGTACCTGAAAAACTAGAAGCTGTCACACTAGATAAACAGGAAGAAGAAAAGTTAACAAAGGTGAGTTGGCAGTGATGGGTCTGTCTGCATGGTTACCTTTTTTTGGCTTTGTTCGCTTGCACTCAGCATCTCCCCCTTCTCTTTCTAATTTCTCCTCCCGCTCTATCCAGCGTCGCACCTGCTCCTGGCGCATTTTTAGGAACAGAGTCTTTTTTTGGTCCTCATTTAGAGCATCCAGCACATCCGGGTCGATGTACATGTCCTTTAGGATCTGCTGCAGCATGTTGGCGGCTGGAAGGTGGGTAAACTAAGTTTCACCTGGTCAAGTGGTTGGAGTGAGGAGGCGCTGTCCTTCTTCTTCTTGAGGTGGACAGTGTGGATTTATAGTCTCATGATGTCAGAAGAAGAGTTTACCAGCTTGTTTATCCCAAAATCGTGCTCATTTACCCTCATGAACTCAATCAAAGCGCATGCTCATCTTAACACACACTCTTGCTGTACAATCTCACACATGCTAAAACACACATACACACACTCACTCACTCACTCACTCACTCACTCACTCACTCACTCACTCACTCACACACACACACACACACACACATGCACAAACACACACTCACTCACACTCATACATACACACATACACACACACACACACACACACACATGCACACACACCAAATCCTGTTTCCTTTCTGTGTTGTGCTGACAGTTTCCCCGCTCTACTAAGATGTCAGTTTCCTTTGACTTTGGATGTCATCACTGGGACAATCTACAAGAAAAGGGACAGAGAGCATTTGGAAGATTATGTTGTGTTACAAAGACCACACTTTTTTCTCAAAGTTGCAATGTCCTACATGTTTCTTGATCCCTTTGTCACATTCAGGAACTTGTTTCTGGAGGTCATTCCTTTAGAAATCTAATTTAAGGCGGTTATTTTGTCCCTCCTTTCACGAATACGGAAGATCCCAACCCCGGTTTCTAAACTGACAGAAAGACACTAGTACAGAATGGGAGGAGATTCCAAAGGAATTGGACTGTTTCTGTCATCAGTGCCCCCTCCTCCTTCTCCTTCCCCTCCCTACCACACATCCCTTCCCAAACCATGTTACACTCTCACCCAAACTCCTACGAGATAACGGCTCCATTTTAACATGGTCAGTTTCTGCTTGTGAGAGGATAAAAACAGGGTGCCCAGGACAGCGTGGGCCAGTTCCTCTAACAAGAGCATTGAAATGGACTCCTCCAATCACAGTGGGTAGTTAAACAATGGCTACCACATAAGCAGCACTTGGAGGGAAAGGAAGCTTGTCTCAGACTGAGAACTATCACACTGGGGGAACACAGATTGGTCTAGTAAACACATTGCGGG
Organism: Scomber scombrus; assembly: GCF_963691925.1. Classification (NCBI taxonomy): domain Eukaryota; kingdom Metazoa; phylum Chordata; class Actinopteri; order Scombriformes; family Scombridae; genus Scomber; species Scomber scombrus. The sequence continues at coordinate 12,638,881 of NC_084983.1, forward strand.
GTGCAAAGATGAATCCCAGGGAAAGGGGAAAAGTGAAGAAAGAAAGGAAGTGATAGAAAACAAAAGGGAGTTGTAAGAGGGGGGTAGAATTTGTTGAAGTACTCACAGGAGGATGTAGACAGCCGCTCCACAGCAGAGTATGCTAACTAAGCTGAGAGAGTCAGAGCGCCTGTGGGTCCTCCTCGTCTTTGTGTGTATGACTGGGCTGATGACATCACAGCATTCCATAATCTCTCCACTTCTCCCTCCCTCTCTCTCTCTCTTTCTGTCTGTCTCTCTCTCTCTCTCTCTCTCTCTCTCTGTCTCTCTCTCTCTCACACACACACACACACACACACACACACACACACACACACACACACACACACACACACACACTTCTTTGTCTTTTCTTTTTAAAAAAGGGGGAAGAGAGTAATTCAGGAAGTTGACCTCACACATTAAAGAAGTTGTAAAAAAAAAAGAAAGAAGAAAAACAGAAAAAGAAAAGAAGAAGAGCAGAAAACACCAAACCTAAACTTAAAAGCTTTTTTCCATCCAAGCAAAACTCTTCCAACAAGTGAATACATTAACTACACAGTATCACAGTATAATAATAAACAGCTAATGTAAAAACAATGTTTTGGGTTTTTATTTTTACAGCACTAACTCTACATAGATGTAGATGGTTAGATATAACTTACAGTTGCTGTTTTTCTCTTTTAAAAAAATGAAGTTATACTTAATTATTAGTTAAATATCAAATGATGTGGAAGTATTGCATTCATTATTTTACATCAACAGGGAATGCAAAAAGAGTTTTTGAAAGAACATTGTCTCCCTTAATAAATAGACACAACTTCGCCTTCAAACATACTTAAATTTAGACATATATACTTAAGATCACTTAATGATCACTTTAATTTCAGATTGTAAAAAAAGCTATTTAATTCCGATTACTTTGATACAGGTCAGTTGGTGTATGCCACATCATTACACACTCTGTAATAATGCACACTTTATTGTGTGTCCTTCCATTAAAAGATTTGTAAAAATCTGAATGACTGATCCAGTCAAATCCTGTGACAATACAACATGAGCTCTGCAGTTAAATACAGATTAGGTGTTGAACATAATCTGTGTTGTCCAAGGACTTTTTAAAATTTTAACCCATCAAGTAAAAGTTACAACATTAAAACACAAACAGAAGCCTGAATATATGCATATATTATGCAGAACCTCAGGAAGCCCTGTTAAGCTATTCATGTGCCTTGTGTCATTTATTTAAGTGGCTATTTATTTTACCTTGTCTGTTGTTAATTCAAAGGCTAATTTCTCCAATGAGACTCCTCTCCTCTATGCCTAAACCTATTATTTATAGATAAAGAGCATCATCTAGTGGCCAAATCCGGAGATGTCTGCTCTGAATTACGTCACCACAAAAGCTACTGCTTAACCGCTTCAGAATATAACACTAAATTACAGTTTGCAAAAAAAAAAATGGTAGCGACATTATGGTAAAAACAGCATTTCCAAACACATGCTGCCACCTCATGGCCCTGCAAAGCTCAGCAGCACCACACCACGAATAAACAGTCATGAACACGCTCATACACAAAAGGTTCACTGTGTCAGGGCATTGATGATGTTCAGTGCTGTCAGGATCTGCTGGTTGAGGATGACCATGTTGCAGCAGCAGTAAAATATAACTTTGATCATGTAGACTTCTCAGGAGAACATCTCAACTGGCAGCCGGAGACTAGACCAGACTAAACCTGTTGTATTAATCTTCCCTAGCAGCATTCCTGCAAGTAATAAATGCTATTGTGCTGCTAATTAGAATGACTAATAAATAGAGTAAACTTTGCCGCCACAAACACATTTCACTTAATACAATTCATTGCCTGTTCTGATGCACTTGTGCTGTACAAAGCCGTGATGACCCAGACGACCCCTTTTATGTGGATTCTTGGATGAAGAGCAAAGTCGGTGCCTGAGTTGGCATCTGGGCTGGAGTCCATCTCAATTTTGCACATCCCCTTCAGTTTTTCCGTCCTTCCTTGGCCAGCAGGGGGGCCGAGAGGCTCAGAGACTATCAACTTCAAGTGCAGTCATACATATTTCCTGGAGAAATGCTTTTGAGCTTGTCCAGACTCTGCACTCTGATCTCCCTGAAGAGTGAATGTTTTTGGTAGGGAGGAATATGAACTTAAATCATCCTGATATTGACATTTTTCTTCAGGTAGGTGGTCGAGGAAAAGGTACAGGACTGTTTAAAGTCATAAAAATCCTCTTTAATTGCCCTGACCATGTCACCCTTTGTCATAGCAACGCAGCTTTGTTTTTAGAGGCAGAAACATCAGAGACTGCTGATGATGTGGTGAAGGATAAATCCATTCCTATTCTCAGTATTTACAATAACCATCTTCTAAGTTAAATCATTGTATTACCATGCATTGAATCTAACTTGTGACAAGAAATCAATTTGACTTATAACTAGAAAGTATTTAACAGTAAAAAAAAAGTGACCTTACATTTTAAAACACATCTTCTTGTCTTGTGTCTGTTAATCACTGTAGCAATATGACAAAAACCCAAACTTATATCAGAAGAAATATTACAAGCAGTTACAAAACATAAAAGACATGCAGATTCTGTTGGGTTTTGTTCAGTAAATTCTAATTTCTAAAGTGTTATATTAGCAGTAAAGCTCAAAAAGAGCAGCTATTGCATACGAATGAGCAAAAATTGCATAGTCAGAACGATTAGAGAACAAAGTAATGCTTTATTTTACAGCCTGGTATTACACATACAGTACTAATGTAGAAATCCCTAAGAAGACACAAGTCATCAAAGTATTTGCCACTGCAAAGTTTGCATTTTGAAGGCTGTAAAATTAAGCTTTAGTTATTAGTATCATTGCAAATGTAGAGTCAGACAGTGTAGACAACACTACATCAAAATTAAACATACTTTCCATCAGTGAATAGTAGACATTTATGGAAGTTTCTTTTTTTTCCCCCAACAAGAAACAAAACATGACAAACACATACATTTTGAATGCAGATTTTCCCTTGTGGGTAAATTAAATTTATTTTTTAAAATTTGTCAAATGTACATAAATTATATTATAATGCATCAAAACCAAATGAGCAAATCAAATACCCTCTTTAAAAAAGAGGCAACATAAGAGAGAATGACATTCTTCGTTGAGATCATTTTAAATAAGTATTGGTCAGGCATATCATTAACCTGGGAAAGCAAAGTGCTACACACAACAACCACTGAAGACAGTTCACCATACACCTTAATGAGGATTGGACTGAAGCACCTTTTCTTAGCTTAAAGCTAAAAATGGAGATTTCACTGTTTTAAAGTTTTTCATTATCACAAAAAGTTCATTATGTGTCTATAGTCTACCTTCAACAACCCATTCGCCAAGTTTACCCATTTCCTAGAGAGAGAGGGATACTAGCAGTGACATTGTTCTATTTCAAGTTGAAGTACTTCTGTGAACTGCTTGACCCAACAGGCTGCTAAGACCTTGGTTTACTATATTTTCCTCCAGGATGGAGCTTTGAGTGCAAATAAAGGCATACAACTCCTTCATGAGAAATAAACATGGAATTCAGCCACATGCTTTCAAATAGTAATCATATATTTAATTGATATACATATATTGCCACCATTGGCACATACGATATTGCACACAGTGATGAAATGTTGCACATAAAAAATAGATATATTTTTTGTGGGCGAAAACATTCCAAAATTACAAATAATGTGGAATAACGCTGAAAAGGTAAAACTACATAAAACAAAAAAACAAAACAGGACATGCTTGCTACTCCCCATTAATTGAGCGAGACTTACAACTTACATATAACTACCCAAGCCATAGAACGAGCATTTCAAGGGGGGGCTTGCCAACAACAATTTATAATTATTTCAGGCTACAACTGATGTTCACCGTCAGCCCCTGCTCTCCCTGCTAATGTGCTTGGCTAGGGAAGAGCCAACTCTTCTGCATCATCTTGCATCTAGGTGACCACCCCCTTCCATGTTTACATGTAGGCCGATACCTGGATGGCTGGGGAATGGGGATGGCATTGAAGTTTAGGGAAGAAGGAAGGTAGCAGAAAAAAGTTAAGAATTCCGCTTCTATATTTCTTGAAGAGTTTGTAACAAACCCTTTTAGCACCACGAGTCGTGCGCTAGCACACAAGGGGGCTGAGACATAGAAAATGGAAAGAAAGAGGAAACTAATAAAAAGAAGCCAAACTGCGATCCAAAGCACCAGGCCAGCGTGTAAGCATGCGGAGTGTTTAAGGCACCAGGTTGTTTATATGCTGAAGAGGATGCTCCCAATCAGGTGGCATTTAGGCTATACCAGAGGCTCCAAAAATAGGTGTTCAAGGACAGTCTAGTTTGCTGGTTTCCAGTCAATCAAAACTTGGGAGCAATCATTTAATTCAATGCTGAGGTAAATCTGACATTATCTGATTGTTGCCAGTTTCTCTGGAGTTTACTGACAGAGTTTATAAAACTGCTATCACACATCTATGAGATGCGACTGAACTGGATTAGAACCAGTTGTTTTCCGTGTGGCAGCCCAAATATTTACAATTAGACCAAAACAGAATCTCATCACCCCCAGGTAGATATTTGGGCCAACAAATCTAAAGCGGAGCTATGAGTATGTATCCACGGTAGCCCCAGTGAACTTTACATCTTCAGATCTTAGACTTGTAGGGATGGGCACATCCATTGACACAATACTGGAGTTTCACCATCAGGTGGATTGAACCCTCTTCACATCAGCTTGTCCAGGTGTGCTCCTCAGTGGCCCTCCTCATAGTGTGATGGTGACTTTTTTTTTTTTTTTTGATTAAAGTTCGCAAGGTCGCTCCTGTACAATCACGCTTTGAAACAAGTTCCACTAAAATTACACCAAGCCTTTGGATGGAAATCACTCAGTACTCAAACTTGAGATTCGTACAATATAGGCAGATAAAGATACATATGGAAGGGTCCTTGAGCCAATATTTTGGGAGACCAACGAAATCTATCTTAGTGCAGATTAACATGCAGCAACAGCAATCATTGGCACCATTTAGACTTTTACAACTGAAAAAGTTCACAAAATGTTTCGGATGTTTTAACCAATAATGCTCTGCTGAATTTCGCCTCTTAAAAAAAAAAAAAAAAAGTCCACCATGCCAATCAACACAGAGTGTGGGGTGTTTGTCTTCATTAATCCGCAATTCAGGCCATTTGCTACATGTTGTCACTGCATTTCCTCTATCAAATACACATTTAGTACCTTTAAAATGAACACATTGCATTAACAACGAGACACAAAGGTAGTCTATAATATATCCATCTGCATGGCAACAATTTCAACTGAAACAAAAATTACAATATTAATATTTCTTTGAATGCCTCTGGCAAATGTCATATCAAGATCCATTGACCAGTTCAATATATTTGATTCTTATGCAATGCATATTGCACGACAGATAGAGCACTTATTTCATTTCATGAAAATGCCTATATGTTCCTTTTTATACTGCATGACATCTAACCAGTTTCCAAAGCAGGCCTAGCCCTCAAATGATTTATGTGTAAACACATCTCTACTCACAGGAAAAGGTAAATAGGATGGCAAGTACATGTGACAAACTTTTATAAAGTTTTTTTGAATTTTGGTTTAAAAATTAAAATATCTGATTTGTGCTGAAGTCATTAGCTCACATGAAAATGAACGTTTTTTGTCTTTTTCTCAGAACTCGGCAATAATCCATTTGAACATTGCAAACACTTTTTTTTTTTTTTTTTTTTTTTACAATAGCTTTAACTGGTACAAAAGTTTTGTTAATAAGGGAAATAAACACTCAGTTCAATATCGTTTGTCAAGTAGGAAACAATGTTCAAATATAATGTTATTACTTTGTTTAGCAGCCTGTTACTGTATTAATGGTGGATAAGTGGGGTAACATCCAGCGATGAGTGACAACATGTCATAACTGTCAGGTTGTGGAGGTTTCTTATATTGTGGGTGATGCTCCCTTGGAGTTAAACCATTACAGTTAAATCTTTAGATTTCTTTCTTTATACAGTAGAGTTTTTAATTATATTTCTCTTGTTATTTTCATTACTCTTGCATGTTTTTTTTTCTCTTTTTATGCGCTCTATATCAATCCTCGTCTCCATCGTCCGCCTGCATCTCCTCTTGTTGCTGCAGCTCGCATGCCCTTTTCTCCCGCTGCTTCTCCTGGATCTTCTTCATCTCCTCGGCGTATTTAGAGAAAGTATTCCCAAATTTGGACCACACTTTGTAGGGCACCGTAATTGAGTTGCGGTACGTTGGCTTCACTTCGCTTACCCTCATGAACACCCCGTACTTATTGGATCCGACGTCGAAGAAAAAGCGTTTGTTGTCCACAGTCAATGATGACCCTTCGGGCAACTCTGCAGGTTCGTCCTCTACACCGTAATCGTCAATAAGTTTAGCCAAAGCGTCACGAAACTCAATAAGTCCCTGGGCAGGCAGAGCAATCGTCTGGCCTTGTGTGGATCCCAAACCGGGCCCCCGGTTAACGGTCTGTCGGATCCTCAGAAACCGTCCCCTCTGGTTCTCTTTCAGATCCATGTAGTATTTCCGATTTTCTCGGACCAAAAACTCGCTTTTGAGTGCTCGCCTGGGCTCGTCTTGCACCAAGCCCGGGTTGCTCGGACCCAGCTGGGCATAATGTTCGATGAAGTCCCCCAAGTAGTCACGGAACTCGACCGCCACGGACATTGAGAGAGTGAGGCGGCTCTTGTTTCCACCGGCCCCGACTTCTGCTATCTTTAAGAAGCGGCCTTTCGCGTTCTGCTTTACGTCCAAGTAGAAGCGTTTGTTTTGGATGTCAACCCGCTTCGACGCCAGCTCTTGAGTCTCATGCTGGAGCCCGGAAGCCGAGCCCGCCCCTCCTGTCGCTAGGTGCATGGAGCCGAAGCCTGGGCCCGTGGCTGCTCCTCCCTGCTCACTTCCACTATCTCTGTCCGCCATGATGCTGCCTGCCTGCCTTCTCCCTCTGTCTGCTGCAAAGCCACGGCCAGTCACAGCGAACGCCGGAGCTCTCGCGAGATCTAAACAGAGAGGCATATAAAGGCGAGAGGAGGGGGGGATATTAGTGCAGAGCGACGAAGCTGTGTTTTCTCCCACACGGTGGAATATAATGCTGCTTATACTGATAACGAAACCAATGTCACGTCTGCGGAAATCCCCAAAAAGTCTGATTACGTTTCGATCTGTCTCAGACACAGCTCATGTGCATGAGGGTATTTTCGCAACCAGGAAAGACCCCACCTTGCCCTCTGCTTAAAAGTAGGCTAAGGGTAGAAAATTACTAAAGTAGGCTACTATACATCACAACACATGTGTATCTGTACATGAATAAATGCCTTAATGCTCCAACGGTTTTAAAAACGATTCATTCATTCTGAAGCAATGGACCAATAAATAAATGTAGCCACTGAAGTCCCTAAAAGTTCAAACCTAAACCTTGTTTCCAGTCCTACAAGGCTCCTCACCTAGGCCTAACTAAATAGCCAATAGTTTATAACACTGAATTACATTAAACATCATTGCACTGCACTGGTAGTAGTAATAAAACTATTAATAATAGACTAACAAACCTGAGTGAGTTATTTATTTGTCCACTGCCAGCCCTGCACAGCCAGTGGCAGGAGCCTGTTCAACTTTTATTTTTATTTAAAAAATAAATTTTATCAAGACTAAATCATATACAAGGATATGACACATCATCATTATTGATTTCAATAAATGTTGTGTCAATTACACAGGGCTTCTATTTTTAAATTTACTCAATTTTAATTTAGGCAGCTCCAATTCAAATTTTATTTATTGGCATGTTGTGAAAGGGGCGATGTATATATATATATTTTATATATATATATTTTTTTTAAAGGAAAATATTTAGGGATGCAAAGACCTAATCGTTTCAGCAAAGTTAGCCCACTGACCACCTGTTAGACCCAAAGCGGCACAAAATATCCAACTTTAAAATGTGGCTATTGCTCGTAAGTGTCAAAGAGGAGGTCAATTTGGCTTCTTCATTCAGTGGACTGTGGTCAGCTGGAGGTTAAGAGAGTTGAGACTCAAAGCATTCATAACAAACTTTTCATTTCAAACCACATCTCTGCTGCACATCTGTATGCTCATGTTAGCGTGGATGAGTGGCACAGTAGATTATTTTTAATCTTTGGCCTTGGGACAGGTATCAAGTTATTTTGGACAAGTTATTTCTAAATGCACCTGATTAATGAACAGAGTCCACACCTCAGTCGCTGCTGAATGTGTCTAATCATTCCTCACTCTGCAGGGGAGTTATTCTTAATTGTGAAGCCACGCATTGAACGATGCTGCCGTCGCATTTAACAGAGAAAGTGATGCAACTGTGTCAGAGCTGCTTTTTTGTCTAATGGCTATAGCATACAGGGTAATTTTGTGTAAAGCTGTGTTGGAGGCCTGCAAGTAAGCTGATACCTACTCATGATTTGTTGTGCTCTCATTTGAAAGCAATAGTAAAGAATATTGTCATTATATGAAAAGACTAAAGCATGACCATGTTTAATGTTTTAATCTTATAATTATGTCGACCTAGACATCAATAGGCTCTTGGATCATTTTAGGCTGATGCGGTCTGGATGTTGCAAAGAGCTAAACAACTTCTCTCGTCTGAATTTTTGAGAAATTCAAATTTGAATGATTCTATTCTGGTTTTGTATTTATTTCTAGTACAAATAAAGCACATATACAAAACTGCAATATTTACCAGCAACTGGTTATTGGCACTAATAGCCTATTGTTCCAGTGCTGGCGATACTTTGCCACGGTAATTAATCTTCCTTCTTCTGATCGACCACAAGTTTCATTTGAAACATCTACACACTACATACAGCCTTTTTTTTAATTGAGCCAAAAATTGATTTATCTCAATTTGCTATTGACACACATGAATCCCCAAACATCATGCATGAGCGCTTTAATATTTATCTTTTATAACTCTGGTATTCCTGGCGAATTAAGAAAAAGATAAATGCGGCTTTTGTTTTCTTTTGAGACTTATTGAACAAGTGATTTTTAATGTCGGTCATTAAACTAGAAATTTGCATGGGAAATACTCTGACCCAATTTTTTTTAAAGGCAATAAAGTCGAATTAAAATATTAATAAAGAAATGGCTTAAATCTCTACATGAAAACATACATGGTCTAACAGCTAAGCTAAATGTGGGCCCACGCTTATATGAGTCTTATGCAGATACTCAATCTCATTTTAAAACATCTCCTTTTTACTCTTTGTGTGTCTACATGAACGTGCAATGTTGACACGTGATATGTTAACCCACAGGCCGAATAAAAAGGATGGCCAGCAGCTTAACCTGTTAAACCTGGGCCCACTCTGAACTCCTGAAGTCAACATGCGTTATGCACTTCACCAGTATTCATATAAAAAGGGTGCTTACCGAGACTTCAAAAAATATTTAGCTGGAATCAAGTCCATTAATCTACTCATTGACTGATTTTATTGTATCTATGATAAGTTATTCCACGTTTTCTGCTCATAGTGTGCTTTGTCTCCACGTAAATATTATTTTATTTTTATTCATTTAAAAAAGTAAAAATCTTCCTTTGACAGAATTTTAAGAACACATATGGGACTTCATTTTTTATCATGTAGGCCTACATTTTTTTCATTGTAGGCTTCATAAAGGTTGTTTAAAGGCCAAAGTGAAGTTCTTTATTACAACAAGTGGTATCCTAACTAGAAAGCACTTTCAACTGTTTAAACATTGGTTGTTTTTTTTAGTTATATGTGGATATTAATGTTATACAGTGAAATCTTAGGATAAAAACAGGATTTATGTTTTTGCATTTGTCCATAAATGAATTCAAAATGCAAAGAGACCTTTTGTAAGTAATACAACTTTCAACAATTCACTGAAATTACCATACAGTTAACAAGCATATAACACGATAAAATTGAATAAAACCGATGAGTACAAACTGTCATATTGAATAAGCATTGTAATGAAAAGCAGAATTGAAATAATTATTTCCATTTCATGGTCTGATTTATTAAGACAAAGCAGTAAAACAAATAATAACTATATTCAATCATATTTGAGAGGTAAATTATTTTAATGAATTATTGCTATAACAACCGATAGCCTCTAAAAGCTGTATAAACTCATCTAAGAAAAGCCTCGATTGTTACCATTTAAAACACGCTCATTTATCAAAAATCAGCTGATGAAAATAACATTTGGGACAAAACCTGCGGACTACTCTCAGCTCTCATTTTCATTGCTACCTGCTGAGGTGAGCCTGCCGGCCTACTGCTTATTGTACTTTAGCAGATTTTAACAGACTGATTTAACCTTGATTTACGTTCTTTACGTATAACATTTGTTATATAAAATCATTCAAATAAGCCGCTCTTGTCGCCTCCAGGTCGTGCGGCCTCCTGATCAGCTGTCTTGTACAGCAATCGTCACAAAATCCAATCATGTCTACTGGCAAGTATAAGGTAAGTAAATTATGTAGGATCTTAATTAAAGAAATCAACATTTATGTAGTGAGGCATGAATTAAAATTAAATAAATAAATAACACAATAATTTAAATGTACATAGCCAAACTAGTATCCTTCTGATGACCCTGTATGCTGTAGGCCTACACAGGCCGTTTATGCAGAAAATCATGCCCTCAACCGTTTGGTTGGTTGATCTGAACTGTCCGTGCAGTTGCATTATTTCAGTGTCAGTCTCTCCCAATTTATCTGAGTTCATAATTATGTTAATGTATTTCTTTATGGAGGCAAGCTGACCTTACTGTGTCACTCTTTCTTCTTTGTCCTCCTCAACCAGGTAGATCCTTGATAAACACACATTTAAATGATGAAAGGTGAGTAATTCCTAAGGACGTATTATATTGACACTCGGACGATGTACTGTTGTTCTGGTATAATGTATACATTTTTATGACATCATAGGATGTATCCTACAGGAAATGTAATATTCCCATTTCTCTTGGGGCCTTATTTGTCCAAAAAATGGCCAGTTTACAGTTTCATTCGACTTTTTAATTCCAAATTTCACCATGGGACATATTCTGTCTAATTTACTTACCTATTATAGGCTATATAGGCCCTTTGATTTTCTGTAAAATGATAAATAAGCTGCCCCGACACACCACAAACAAGATTAAAATGTAATCAATATATCATCAATCAGTGCTTAGCCTATTTTTCAGACCATTTTTAATCATGAATATAAACCAGTAAAGGCTGCTCAGTTCGGATGCCAAGGCCACGTCCAACGCAGAATTCAGCCTCAATAAGGTGTCGTCGCAGTTTGTAAAAGGCAACCGCTGTGATCACCTCACAAAGTTTTTGCCCTACATCCCAACACAGGAATGCTGTGGCGCCGCTCCAAACGCAGCTCCAGTATGATCTTTAGATCCGACGCAAGGCGCATATGCACCATGATATGCTTCTGTAAACTCTGCGAAGCAATGACATATGCTTGGCCGCACGTTTAGGGCACTTAAAATGCTGCAGAACAATAACAGACAGAATGACAGATGTAAATAAAGCGTCATTCCTCTCACCAAGCCAGATCCTATAACCTACCTTACCCCGCTCAGTCTGCAGGCGGAGCGCCTTAAAGCCTCGACGGCGTGCAGCAGGAGACGAGACAAAGCAAAAGACACATGTGAATACGCTCGCAGGCCTTTATGACAGCACAGCTTGCTTCACAAGATGGACAAGAAACGGCGAGTCGTGGCACGGAGAGGGGACACACGCATAAGTTCAACGCCGCACGCTTTCACCTCTGATGTCAACACGCAATGTGTGGTGGGAAGTCAGTGGACATACGCCTCCCCTCGGTGCTACTGAGGAATTGCAGATTTGCAGTTTGACGATAACAGGTAGAGCAACATTTTGGGCACTGTGATGTAGGGCAGTATCTAAAGACGTGAGCTTTCTATCAACACTGTGTTATAAGTACAATTTAGGGTCAATATTAGGACCTTTGTCATGCTTTTATTGGTAGCCCATAGCAACAGCATGGTTGAATCATCCGGGGAAGAAATGTGCACATAGCCTGTGCATCTACTCTGTGTTTGTGTCAAGAATTTTGTTACAGTTAAAAGAAAGAAGTCTTCTTTTTCTTTTTTTTTTTTTTTTACAAGTGCACACACTCAAAATATATGTCACTCCATGTTTGTGTGTGACATCCACACCCAATAGCCCTATATATTTATAGGCCTTATAACATTTCAGCACCATGGAGAGCAGCGACGTCTGTGTCAGGTCTGCAGGCCTTATACATGAATGAAAACAGATACATATATAGGTGTGGAAGCATTTTGTAAATGTACTGTACATATCTGTTTGTTTTTAAATTCATTAGATTTTATTTTATTTCAATATGCTACACAGTTTTCAAAAATCGTAAATATAAGTCCACAGATAATGCGATGATTGCAGTCCACACCGAGCACATTTTATTGGGACACAATTCAAAATTTGATACCCAGCTTTTCCTTTGCTGTCAGATTTACAGCAAGCATGTCAGTTTGCTCATAAATACACTGTGGTCAGCAGATGTCGCCCTTTGTGAATACTGTCAGCACAACATCCTGTATCCGCATTCAATCTGGCATTTAGACTGAACCAAACCACTACCACCACAATCATAACTTAAAACGTTAAACATGACCATACATGAAAATCAAACGTGTTAATTAATATTTCTATTTAATTTAAATTTTCTAATGCATATAACTTCCCTCTCTGAGCTATTTATCATGTGGAGGCATCATATTGAAATATCATATTGTAATAGAGCCTGTTTTCTCTTAATTTTTGTCACTCCTTGGTGATTAAAGTAGTTTTCCTCTGCTTTGAACTCCAATATTGCAGCTGTTTCAGCTGTATGGATTTAATGCGGTGCTTCAACATCAGTTTTTTTTAGAGGCAGAGCAGCGAATGTGACCTGAATGCGGGGCATGTCTTAATGGGATGAGACGCAAAACTCATTCAAAACAGTCTCTTGAAGAATCTGAAATGCTTTCGCAGCCTTAGTCATCGCAGCCATATGATTTCTCTGGGCCCACCGGACTATATGCGGCTACATTTTTCAATGTGAACCTATTTCTTCTTCTTCTTTTCTTTTCTTTTCTTTTCTTTTCTTTTCTTTTCTTTTCTTTTCTTTTTGGAGTCATGCCTTGCCTACAGTAAGATGCGATTTTGAGGATCATGGATTTAGGATTTTGTTTGTTTCATTATAACGCGAGATCACCGCTGATAAAACACCATGGAATGATTGACATACAGTAACTGGGTTTGGGAGTGAGGAGATCGACCCTGTGGTCGTCGGTTGCCTGTATCTCAGTGCTCCAATCCTACGTTTTTGTTGACGGAGCCCCTTGGCAATCGGCATTATTTTCTCTCCGTCTGTGGCTAGTGGGGGAGGCGGAGAGAGAGCCGCGGTGGAAGGCGGCGTATTAGCGTTTTAGCTGCCGACCAGAAATACTGTTTTATTTTTTGGAGTGAAACGTGGCTTATGTTTTGCGACCGGACTACCAAACTTGTGGTTCACTGCAGCATTTTGCGTCTTTTCCCTCCGCTGCAGATGATACAGAAAACCATCATAGCGGTACCCCACCACTGCAATTTTTGGGCAAAGATAAGAGTGGCGTCGTCTTGCAGTTAAGGCTACTATGGCAGCATAGGGGGCATCTTCTGGAGGGGAGAATCCGCCAATTCCTTGCTTAGCCTATCTACGATGCCTTATTAGAAGAAAGCAGTGACTGGATTTGAAACCCAGCATCATCCCGCGGTTTTCCCCGTTTCAAAGCTGCTGTTTAACCATTGAAAATTACTCGAAAAGCAGCGGATCCCGATGGCATGGACACTTATGCAAGGTCTGCCGCGCTGCCGTGCTACTGGAGCCTACTTGCTGTCTCTTCATTCAACCCAGCTCCATCGCCATCGCCCCGCAGCCGAGAGAGCCCTGCCGCAACGCGACCAGCGACCACCGAGCCAAAGCAGGCGGCATGAGGCTTGATTCAGTACATTTATCCATGCTGGTCATCGGGGTCTCATTCGCCTGCTACTCCCCGAGTTTGAATTCCCTGCAGGACCAGGCTTACAAATCCGCCGTGGTGATCGAGGGCAAGGTGCAGTCTACGCCTCTGAACGTCTCCGCGGAGCCGTACAGTGTGAATGTCAAAGTGCTGGATGTTTGGCCCCTAAACAGCGGGGGTCTGGAGCGAGAACAGCTCGTCACCGTGGGGGAATTTGGATCTGAGGCTCCGTGCACCAAAGTGAAGAAGAACCATAAGTACATTTTTTTCATGGACCCCACTGACGAGCCCTTGGTTTTCAAGGCATCGTTTGCGCCCCTGGACACGAGTGGAAAGAACCTAAAAAAGGATGTTGGGAAGATCTTGTGTGAGGACTGCGGTAAGTTAATGTATTGTGGGATTACCGGTGAAGTCCAACCCGGAAGAATGAGCGGTCTGTTAATAGCCCCCTGGTTTAGGGCTTTTGGTAACAGGCACTCTGGTGAATGGTGGTTATTATGCCCACAGGATGGTTTGGAGTCAGTGGGTACCAGATAGGTGCCTAAGGGGCGTCTATGCAGCAATTTTCGACAACTCTCGCAGGCTCCCATAGCCCACATGATCAATCAAACTCTCTTTCTCTCTTTCTCTCTCCTATTCTCTCTCCTCTGAACTGCATCAGACATGCGCCTCGCACTGTTGCTTGTGAGGAATTGCAGTTTGTGTGTATCGAACTATCTGCATCCTGCAACCCCGCATTGTAGTTTAAACCTTGTAGACACCGTCCAATTCCTCTTTCACATCCTATATGCTTCACATACAGATGTGTGTTGTGCATTATTGTTGCGGCTTCTTATAAGAATAAGGAGCACATGCGTTTCATGGACCCGGTACAATTTCAGGACCAGGGACAGCGGCCTGTACACCGGTATCACGTGTGGAAAATCACGCCGGCCTAAGCAAATTGGTTCCTAGGCTATATTTAGGCTCACAACCTGCTTTAATTCTTTAATACTCCACACTTTGTCAAAGCCCATCTTAGTACAAGTCTGTATGGACACGTTCATCTTCAGTGTAGGCTGCAGGGCTAGCAGTTTATGTTGTCGTCCTAACCTGGAATCTGACGATGGGGTCGTTGTTGAAAATATCTAAATGATCAACTTTACCACCAATACTTTCTCGTTCTTTTAGTTTAATGCACAAGTAGTTGAGGAATGGACTTTTGTCAGTACATGACGCCCTTAGGTAGTCATTTTAAAATCACAACGGGCACATTTTATTCGCCTAATTAGGCGTTGTGTATTTATTCATGTCGCTGATGATATTCAACTGTGTTTGCATTGTTTCAGGGCACCGTCAGGTTGCTCCCTCTCTCTTTCTCTCTCCCTCCCTCTTTCTTGCTCATGGTTAGTGAGATTTCACAGGAGAAAAATCAAAGCTGATTGTTTTGTTTAGGCTATGGAACCTATTGATTAAGTACAATGCAGCATACTGTTGCACTGGTGTTGGTGCAGGAGGCAGCACTTATATACATTAATTCATGTGCGTGAAACACTTTTTTGTTGTGCATTGTGTAGTGACAGAATTCATGAGCTGTATTGTTATAAGATCAGCAAGAGCCACTTGCCAACAACTCAAATGCCACAGACATTTTCCTCCATACTCTTCATCAGGGTGAAATGAGTCTTCTCTACTATTTGAATTATATAGTATTGTCAGTGTCTGTAACTGGAACCTAAACACCTCTCAGTGCTTGTCACGGAGCCACTCCTTCACTTGTGTCTACAACTGATGTCCCATGGTGGTCAGCCTTCAACATAACTTCAAAATGTGAGGCAGCTCCTCTTCTTCCATGACTTTAATGTACTGACTTACACATATAATTTAAAAATACCCATCACATTGTACACTCATTTTCACTTCTGCTTAAGAACATAATGTGTGCCCTGTACTGCTGCCTTCTTAAATCCTCTTAGTCTGTACTCATGAGACACAAATGCTTCCCTCTCTTGGTTTCGCCACACTCACTCTGGCTTTTAAACTCATCTCTCCATTAGGGAGGTAACACAAAATGGACCTCCTTATTACCTCTTGAGTTCCTTGAACAGCCTAACCACCTACTCCCATATCCCCCAATGCCTCTGCCACTTAGCAAAGCTTGTCAGTGACTTGATCAAACTCACTGTATTACCTGAGAGAGTTGCCACACCCGCTTCTTGGTCCCCTGTAGATTTGTTCAAAGTACCCAGCAACATAGCTGATGTTGCGTTAGTGGCCTATTGTCAGTGAGTGGCTTCTTACTCAGTGTAATTAATCTCATCACTGTTGTTTCTGGACACCCTCCTCTCCCCAATCATGATATTTTTTGATGCAGCTTTCCCTACAGACAGATAAACAGTCAATCCCTTGATATCCTGTTTTCCCTTCTTTCATTCATCAGGGATTCAAGATAGACAGTGTTCTGTTCACTGTGTGTTTCTCTCTTTCTTTCTTTCTTTCTTTCTTTCTTTCTTTCCTTAACATTTCATCAGAGCTTCTACATTACCGTCATTATTTTCTTGGCCTTGAACCTTGACTTGCTGCTGGTACACATGCAGAGGCTCCCCAATGTGCAAATATGGAACTGAGCGTACATACTGTACAGCTCTCAAAGTGATGCAGTTGTTGTCATCTGGTTCCTAAGGGCTGCCTGAATCTCAGGCTACCCACAGTGCCCACCACCTGCACCCCTTCCTCAGGACTCAGCCAGCTGGGAGCTCTGGGTTCCTGCCAAAGAAGAAAAGAAAACAACAAGAAATATTGTTCTTCTGGTGTAGATTACAACAAACATATGCAAACAGGCTTATGTAAAGCTTTTCCAAGCCCATCGAATCTGTCCCTCGTACTGGTCACCAGCATCTCAAGCAGATGATGTTGTATCTGACTGAAACAGTGATATTGTCTCTCACGTTAGTGTACTGTAGGGAAAAGAAGAGTGTAATATGACTGTAGCTACTGTATAGACATAGACATATACAAATAGACATGATACCAAGCATTTCTTGGACCTTCAGTGTTGATTTGTGACACATCTCTGATCATGACAAACACTACCACCTCTACGAAGAAGTTTGCCTACATCTAGTCCAGGCACATACATATTTCAGTGAACCAGCAGGCGGACTCTACATCTCTACACGCATGTTTCCAGTTATTTATCACAAGTGATATCAAATCCATTCAGTCCTCTTCTATGGCAGAAGCAAATAATACTGCCAAACATATTATGATTATCTTCAGAATATTACTAAATGTTGTTGATCAGTTTCTTTTTAATCAGCAGAGGGTATGACAGGAGATGACAGAGGGTGACATATACCCTAATAACAATGGATTATGTTTTTATTTGAAAAGGAGTCTGACATTGCTGTACTCCAAACTTTAATTTCAAGTATGCCACTTTTGCCTTTTAGCTCACATTATTTAGTGTAACAATAGTGTTTTTGTCCCTCATGGCTCAGCCTAAATCAAAAGTCTGTATAATGAAACTAATGTGGTAGGTGCAGCCCCTAGCTTTTTGTCTATCCATAGACCCCACGGAGGAGACCTACATAATTGCATTTTGTGTGTTCATGTGCGTGGGTGTATGCAGTGAGGTGGGAGCATCGTATCAAGACAAATCGTCAGAACAAAAAAATGGTCATCTGAATCCAAGAGTAACACATTACCCCCGAAACCACCTTCATACTTGTAATTAACAATTGCGCAAATCATTCTCACTTGTGGGAGTGTTTATTTATTGCTCATTACGCCCATTTATTTCTCTGAAGTAAATTAATGTAACAATGTTGTTGCGAATGCACACTCTATCACTAATCTGTCACTGCACTAATGTCCCACTGCATGCAGGTCGCAGCTGCTGCATTGAAATGGTAGACAGGCAGAATTTTGCCCCAAGCTATGCATCTTTCTGTGAATAGAGAGAGCATCTTAGAAGAGCTAGACATAGAACATGAATGACAACTGCTGATGGCTACTGGGCTCTGCTCTTACCTCACAAGTTTGTCTGGAGGCAGTATGAATCAACAAGCATCTACAGGTTGGTCATTATACCCTAATTGCACACTCAAGGGCAATTTAGCAAACAGTTGTTGATTGTGACAAAGGTGCTCATTTACTGCATTTCACCACTGAGATTATAGTCGTGCACAGGATGTGTGTTTGTTAAGATAAGAATGATTGAAGTGTTTCTAACTGTCATTGCTGTATTGTCTCTAGTCCAGGGCAGAGGTACAGGCTAATGAGACTGACTGATTTGTTCTGATTGAGACTCTGCTGTAGGTTTGTGGGAAATGTTTTGGGTCATTCATGTAGACTTTCTGTCCTGCTGAATCTCAGCTACTCCATTCTGACAAGATAGGCTTGATGTATATTTATAAGATGTATGAAAAAAGGGCATGGCCATTTTCATAAATTGGTCCCTCATTTTCCTGTCCTATTAGGCACTTTCTCACAATCACTCAGACCTCTACTCCCCTTTTCAAAACACAGAACTTTACAAGCTATTATTATGATGTAGTTAAAGTCTTGGATCCCTGTCTTTTGTGTCTTTTTGTGTTACAAAAGCCACAACTCTGCAGTGACAGACTAGTTTTCATGGTAGAGTTGAGGTGTACTATTTTATGATGTGTGATGGGATCTTACAGTGATGTGCTTGGAGACTTTCAGTCATTGGGCTTTAATACCCCTTAAAAAGTTTTAATCAGAGGGATATCATCAAGTGGCCTTTGTGATCAGTGCTGTACTGTGTTTTGCAACCTCTGTCTTTTCGCACTGTGCTGAACTTGCAACAAAGATGCAAGTAAATCAACTATATTAGTTTTGTACAACAGCAATAATAGATATGAGATGAAAGACTCATAGCAGAATTAATCTGTGGCACACGTTTATGCAAAGGATTCTTTGCATAAACGTGTGTCACAGATTTGTTTGATGGTAGTATGATGTAAATTGGTTCTTTGTCTAGTTCAGTACAGTGTCTGTTGATTTATTTATTCTGTAATGAGATATATGGAATGATGCATGTTTGTTGAGGTTAGATGACTAATACAAGAGTGAGGATTTTAAATTTCTGTTCTGCTGCAACTTTGGTCTTTTATGCATTTACTTTATTGTGCTTTGCATACAGCGGTCCGGCTTCATACATATTTTCCATTTAAAAATTCTGAAATTATTTGGATTGAATTAGCTTTAATTAGATTTAAAGCCCACATGTGTATATTATAATAATATAAAATATTGTATATTATTTGTCTTTACATTGAATTCTAAGGTTCTCTGAGGTTTTGGTGTGCCTTAGAGTGTGATTTGTATGTATGAAAATTCTCAGTCCTTGGTTTATACTCCTTTCAGACAGCAGATGCACGTATGACGCAGGTCTACCTAATGCATGTTTGACCCACTTTTTTTGACGAGTCAGCTAAATTACCTTAAAACACAGCTAACAACATCAGTACACCACAGCTGAACAGCCGTCGGCCCATGTCTAACCGTCGTCATGAAGACAG
The DNA here is from genome assembly GCF_963691925.1 of Scomber scombrus. Taxonomy (NCBI): domain Eukaryota; kingdom Metazoa; phylum Chordata; class Actinopteri; order Scombriformes; family Scombridae; genus Scomber; species Scomber scombrus. Next base: position 12,658,549 of record NC_084983.1, read on the forward strand.
TTGTGAAGGAGGGTTGGTTGACATGTGTTGACATAATTGGATAGACCACTGATGCAGGTTTGACCCCCATCATTGTGTTGGTCTGAACACTACCTCAGTTCTGACTAAGTCCCAGTCAGGTATTTAGGTTCAGTAGGTTTGTTTACTCCTTCAGAGTAGTTTAGGTCAAATATGGATTGTTGCAGTCCTCATGCCTGACATTTGGGAGCCGCTAGAGTTACATTAGTCAAGGGCTGTGACCAAAATCACTCCCTGTCTGCTATGTAGTGCACTATACTGTACGTACTGCCTGCTTATTTGAGTGTCTGAATGTGAGTGTGAAATGTTTGCAAGCAAGAAAACGTTTGTCCATGGCAGGTACACTACTCTCAGCTAACAATCCCACAGTGGTTATCCCACAGTTTTTACTATAGAAAACCTACTTGTCTGTTATATAGATAGTAGTCAAAGAGTGAACAAGGGAGTGATCTCAGACACAACCAAGATATGGACTCACCTTGCAGAGCTTAGCGCTGTGTTAGTTGCTTTATGCATCCAGCTGTCGTAGATCAAGGTTAGCATTCATTTGGAGTCATTTTTCTAGCTTTCATATAAGTCCAGGGTCCACTTTCTTTGTTTATCTGTTTTGGTCTCTGGCAACTACTGTGAAAATTACTGTCTTTCGGTTTTTTTAGCTTGCTTGATGGTTCTTCAGTAGTTGGCTAGTCACTATCTTTATCTGTCTGCTGTATGCTGCTTGGTGGATAGTGTACTGTCGGCCTTGCCTCAAACCCTGTGAAGTTCATATATTGTTAACCATAAACAAGATATTAAATAAAGGCAGACAAGTCATCTTTATGGTAGCTAATGTAATATAATTTCATGTAGCCAGACCTCTGTCTTGATAAGTTCTAAGAGGTTCGGAGAATTTTTGCACAAAATGTATTAAGAAAACGTCACAAAGGCAATGGGCTATTGTTCTTCTTGACACTAATAAAATTGTGCAGCCGGTCTACGTTCCAGCCTTCCCCTGTGGTCATGAGCTTTGGGTAGCAATTGAAAGAATGAGATTGCAGATAAAAGCAGCCAAAATGAGTTTCCTCTGGAGAGTTCTAGGGCTCAGAGACATCCCGAGGAGGTTTGGAGTAAACCCCCTACTCCTTTGCATCGAAAGGAGCCAGTTGAGGTGGTTTGGGTACCTGGTCAGGATGCCTCCTAGACGCCTCCCTCTTGAGGTGTTCCAGGCATGTCCAACTGGTAGGAGACCCCGGGGCACACCCAAATATGCTGGAGGGATTACATATCTCTCTTGGCCTGGGAACACCTTGGGTTCCCCTAGGAGTAGCTGGAGGGAGTTTCTGGGGAGAAAGATGTCTGGGTTTCCTTAGTCACCCTTATGCCACTGCGACCCATTCCAAGATATGTGGCGGAAAGTGAATGGATGGAAGTGAGAACTAGTGGCTGCTTTTATATAAAACTAACCAGACTTTCCATTTTTTGAGATGGGTATTTGCAAACTCTCTTTTTTAATATTATATTTTGCCTTTATTGGACAGTTGGTGGCAGAGAGGCCGACATGAAACAAGGGGAGAGAGAAAGGGGTAGGATATGCAACAAAGGTTCATTGCTCGACTCGAACCAGATATATTGTGGGTTTATGGTATTCACTGTAACCACTCAGCTACAAGGGTGCTACATTTGGAAACTCTATGTCAATCAAATGCATGTATTTCATGTCTACCAGTCACTTTAAATTCATATGTGTTGTGAAAAATTGAATAAACCTTTTTCCAACATGTCCAGTCTGACATACCAGGACAAACACAGGTGTAACAGGTAACAATGGTTGCACTGATGTTCCAGTAAGCTATAAGCCTACATGAACAATAATGGAATGCAGCCATTATTAAGGTTATTAGTTACACAAAATGTCTGCCTTAAGAGAGGTCTAAGCAGCTTGTACTGAGTTTCACGCTAGCAGACCTTTGAACAAATATAAAGAATGTAAGCAAAAGTTAAAAGGAAAAAAATCCCTAAATGTATTTTTGGATGTGGAAAAACACTTACATTTGAATTTAATAATTTTTAAAGGTGTCTTTCTGTTCTTTTTTTAACTTAATTTTGTTATATTGCTCCAAAGTTCAAGTTGGATTTAATAAATTCCAAGATCAGGAACTGTATGCACAGGGATTTTCAAGATCATACCCCTGCAAGTGTTTTAAAAATGAGAAAGCAAAAACAAAGTTGCGCTTTGATAGCCTAAAGTACGCCAAAAACCTTGGATTACACTGTACATACTCTTATCACAACAAAAAGATGAAAAACAACTCACTCCCTTTGATTAGCTACATCCCTGTTAGTGATCCAAGGAAAGCTCTGGACAAGACACAAAACTAAGTTGTTATCACTCCCTAATTCTGCTCTAATGTGCTGCACCACAGACCTAAAGTACTACCAGTTTAGTTCTACATGAGTGGTTTAACTACTCTACTGTGACAGATATTTTCCACAGTTTTGAATGTCTTTTTAACATGCCCTTTGATTTCACACACACCAAAGCAATGCTTTGGATGATTATAAATTTCCATGCTGTAATACAGAATTATGTCTGGGCTCATGGAGAATAATGGGCTTACTCTAGGTTCAGCTGGATAAGAACTATGAGAACAAGCCTGCAATGCCATGCAGTTTAAAGCTTGTAATTTTATATCAAATTAATCATATGCTCCACATAACTGCAAACTGCGTCTTTGAGACTTTCAAAGAACTGAACACATTTGTTGGGTGTTGACAGTGGGGATGTTTTGGAAGTAAAATGTCATGTCAGTTGAGGTGGTAACAGAAGATTAGTATTTGTTGTTTTGTTGTTTTAATGAGTCTGCATTTCGCATTTAAAGTACGATTTATTCTCTTTCGGTATAAAATTGTAATACACAATAACAGTGTTTGTATCTGTGTTTAGCGGGTTGATAATATGTTTTTCATTTTTCAAGGTCATTTTGTGGGTACAATAACTAGAGAAAACAGGGATGGATACATGGTATAAATATGCACTTTGTATTATTGCAAAGTAGATATTTTTTGGAGTCAACTGCAAACTGTGCTGCATTAGAGCCAGGGCCTTTACATCCATTTGTTACTAAAAATCATTGATACATGTGTCACCTACAATAACTCTGCAACACTGCAGCTTGCAAACAGCTGGCTGAAATCAGACATCAGACAGAAGAGCAGGATTGGGTCGGCTGCTGGTGGTGTGAATGCAGATTAGTTTTACAGTTAGTACATAGCGTCACAACCAATAATCTCCATTAATCTCTGGCTCAAATTCACAAAATGGGATAAAAGCTGCTTTTGGAACAGCAAAACTATTTAGAGGAGAATTTTACTATTTTCAGTGTGACAGGACACGCAGGGTTATACAGCTTACAGGTGTGGTGGTGGAATTGCATTTGCTGCTGTCTAATTTTATCAGTATTTAGTCCAGAGTCAAAACTTTGTATTTATAGCCTACATGATTTTACAGCTACATCTATTACGTCTAATGAAAAATATCATAATAAAGACCAGCTCATTTGGAGTGCAGTCAGTGGTAATGTTGCTGTAATGTTGTTTATATGGACTTTAAGAGACAGCATTTATATGATTATGTGACCTCTTTGATCAAGAAACTCTTAGTGACTCTTGTAGCTATTCATTTGTAGAATTATTTCTGTTTAACTGCATTATTGGATAATTACTTGTACATTTGATTTCTGCAGTATGAGTAAGCCTTTCCCTTATGGATGTCGCAATATTTGCTAAATAACTTGAGGTATATATGATATTTCTAGAATATCTAGAGAATTAAAAAATTCTTACATCCAGCATTAATTCCTTGACTCTCAACCTCAGACAATTTGCAGTAATTCGAACAGTCACACTTTCACCTGCCTGAAAGTTGTAAATGCACTGAAACAACACTGAAATGATAGACATATTTCTAAATGTAGAACTAAAATGAACGTTAAACAACAATGAAAACATATTTGGTATTGTTTAGTTATACTGACTGTGTCCCTTTGTAGCACTGATATAGGCTACTGTTACTACCCAGCTGCAGATGTTTGTGCAGTAACAATTAAACTTATACTATAACAAAGAAACGATAATAATAATTAACATTCTATTAAATAGAGCAGCAGTGCTACAAAAACATTGCAGTATTTTGTCTTTAGTCTCTGTGATTACAGTTTACACACTGCCTCTCTGCTTTTCCAACAATTAGGACAGAATTTTTCAACCCACTGAAGAATGTTGCCTTCACCACAATGAGGCAGTATATGATCAGGATCAGGGAGCAGGAGAAACACCGAAAAGTTGAAAGGGATGAGTCCGTTGGGAATGTCAGCAGTTGTTCGACTCCCTGCCCCTGCGGCTGGAGCTGTGTCAAAAACACTCAAAAGCCCACAGTCACTGCACAGTCCGGGAGATATGTGCAGGATAACAACTGTGAAAGTCACTGCCATTTGGGGTTTACTTTGTTCACAAAAGGAAGCCATCATTCCAGTGTTAGACATATGCTGTTAATACTGCAGTCAGCTATAGGCGGATGTGTTCTTTTGACTAAACTAACTGTAATGGTGTCCCACAAGGAAAGGCAATCATTTATGGTTGTGGACTGTGGTCAAAAAGATGCCCAGTAGTAACTTTGAACCCTCAGTTGTATAGATAAAAAAATCCATGGCTTCCCCCAGTTGTGGGTGTCTACCAGTATATACAAGATAAGTAACTTTAAATACAGCAGTATTAGATAAGACTAAAACCTTACAAATGGTGGCTTGAATACAGTTTTCTTCCCAACATTGAACATTATGAGGCAAATATCAACATTAAAATATCCTTAGACAAATGAATAGAATGCAAAACACAAAAATGTATACCTGCTTTCTCTTGGTCTATCTGCAGGACTTTTTGTATGTAATGCTACCTTTCTATGTGTTTATATAGGCCTTCTTTTTACAACTTGTGTCCTACTCCTTCAGTAATTTGCAGCTATCTTGGGCTGCAATACTCTTCCTTCACAGGCTGCAGCCAGTGCATGTAATTAAATATTTAAAAGTTTTTTTTCTGTTGCCAGCATGAAAGGTTGTCGACAAAATTAACCCTTTAAAGTCACAAATAGCATCAGCATTAAACCATAAATCAGGGGCTCCTCTGAAAACCAGTAATTGACCAATGTGAAATCTCAGTACACTGTCGACTGGAACTTACATGTAGGCCTACATGAAGAAATGTCTCTTTGTCTTGTACTGTATTTTAGTATAAAGTCCCGACAATTGATTTGCCAATTTGAAGAAAACAACAACAGAACAGAAAATTAAATCAATATTTACCACCATTATAGAAATATTATTATACAGGTGTTATGGCTGGAATGTCCTGATTCAGAATGTAATGTAGTTTTGTGAACCCTGTATAGCATTATATGCCCTATCCCATGCACTTCATATATAGCTTATATATGGTCAAACAGATTGACTAATACTTGGGAGAAATAAACTGCCAATAATTTGTTTCAGGGCTATTAACCTTGTTTTATATGCCTTTGGCTTTGTTTACATCTATTGACAGCTCCATTATTAACCATGTTTAGTCCGGTAATCCAGCTCTGGATCAATGCATGTAAATGGCATAACTCTAAAAAAGCCAGGTAAGCTAATTTTTCAATGATCTGAAATCTGATTAAGCTGCTTTGCTCCCTCCAATATTTAACGGGTTACTGTGGCATGTAAAATCCAATTCTAACCACTTCTTGTACTTGTTGTTAGTGCAAACTCACAGCGACGCAGGGTTAGCTTCACATTTGATGGATACTTTTTATGAACAGTATAATTGCCTGTAACATTAGGCTTGTTGTCAGGAGTGTCACGACCACACAAATTACTGCTGGGATCAACATTGTTTTGGCATGCTGTAGAAGTAACCTATTATTGCCCAGTCCAAGGAGGGAGGGTGAAGCTGGCAGGCACACATTTCTATGTTCTATTGCTTGTAGGTCTTTCTGTGGGCGTCACACTGCAGAAAACACATACCACAATATTCCATAAAACAGGGCTCTTCAATTCCATGGAATCAATGGTTTATGTAAACATTTTTAAGTCATCAATATCAACCACAGCTTTTGTCTTTTTGTAGCTCAAGCTCAACCCGAATTTTCAAAATTGCTTGTCTTCTTGCCAATGTTAAGTAATGACCTAATCAAAACTTGGAGTTAAAATTTGACCAAAGTCACATTTTTCCTTTAGATAGGAACTGCAAAGCATCAAGTAAATAGACTTTGAGTTTTCCACTTGATAATGGAACAAAGTAGACCTGCTGCCGCTGCTTAACAACGCATGTGTCAGAAATGTCAATTCAGCAGAAACATAATGTCTTGTTAATATTCCTGGAAAAGTGAAACGAAGGTAATGCTTGTCACTTTTCTTGTGAAATTATGCAGTGGTTGGAAAAATATGTTGCGTCATGTATGTGTCATGTAGCTGCAAGGTGGAAGGTGAATGATTAATCAATTGCAAGCCTAAAACACCAGCACATGCTGCCAAAGTTTCAGGCAGAATTAGCACAAAGTGAATTTATTAAGAAGCAGTCGGTGTTTGTGATGTGTGCATATACTTTTGATGAGGTAGGAATGCGTGTGCATCTTTCTGTTGGTGATGAGGTGTCTCTGTTTAAAAGGGTATGTGGGTCAGTGCTGTTTGGAATATGCAGCTTGAAGAACTGATTTTGCACAGTCAAGTTGTGCAGGACACCTGGTCTTCAGTTATTCATTTGTAGTTCTGGGTGCATCTTCATTGCAGCGTCTCCTCACCAAGGTGTCAAGTAGATTCACAGGAAGCAGCATGACACTGAAGGACAGCGCGGGAGATAACCTTTCACTGCAGACTCACTCTCTGGCATTTACTCACTATAGGCTCCTGGGAGACTATCCTCCAAGGAAAAACGACATTTCACCAAGTGCCCGCAAACAACATGTTTACGTTCAGGTGATAAAGTCCTCTAGCGGGTGTAGTAATTATGACAGTAGCAGAGGTTGGAGGTGTATGAGTGGGTAAACAAATTATCAGACTTTTACACAGGAGATTGCAGTTTGTTTCCCATTTTCAACCACAAGCCAACATGTCACAACCCATATCGTTTTTTACCCTTAACCACATGGTTGTTATTGTAAGCATGATGATGGTCTACTAACCTTAAAAGAACAAAGTCGTATTTTTAACCCAAACTATAACCTTTCCAAGTCATTTTTGTGTCTAAATCTAACCATACCTTAACCGTGGCATTGGCACAACATAAAACAATGGTGTTTAATGTGTCTCTTCTATGTGTCGTTTCTGAAGTGAATGGACTGGAGTACTTTTTGCTGTTCCAGGCCACTGCTTCACTCTCATCATACACCAGTTTCTAGCTTGTAGATTTAAGCATATGATGTTATTTGATAATTTGATGGTAGAGATGACTCACCTGATTGACTGCCTATTGGCCATTTTTTAAGGCCATTTCGCAGTAATAAAGTCTGTTAGTCCAACACAGGAAATTGAGCATTGGCTGGGACAGACATGCTACTTACATTCATTAGCTACGTTTACCCTCATATTCTCAAAACTGTACCTTTACAACCTCTCATACTCTTTACATAAATACATACATCTTTACATACAAAAAACAAATTCTTCCAATTCTGTTTGCCTGTATAAAGTTGCTTGAGTTTAACTTTAGAAGGTTTTATGAGGTAAGCAATGTGCAAGTAATTTAAGTATATTTCTCCCCAGGTTTGTATATATGCTTGTCAGTGCTTGGTTATTCTTTGGGTAATTGTCAGAATTTTTGTAAAGCGCATTTCCTATAATTCTGTGTCGGCAAGCATATGCATGTTTTCCTGCGTCAGTTGTAAGATGGCTAGTTTAAGAAGCCTGCCTGCATTTGTGCAGCGATTGAAGCATGATTAGTGCAATGTAGTCCTTAGAAAAAAAATCATACATTAACGTGAGTGTTTGTCCAAAAGTGTAATATATAAATGTAAAGAAAAGCTGACAATGTCCATGACAGGAACTTCAACAAAACGATAGGAAACAAAAGGACCATGGGAAGGGCAACTGTGTTTGTGTGCAGCGTGCCGAAGTGTTGAAAAGAGGGGCTGCCGGCACTCCTGCTGGGCGCCTCCCGGTGTGTTTAAGGGACGTGTCCGGCCATGTTCACCCCACACACAGTACATATCCTGAGAGAGGGTTTGTTTCCTCAGGTATGTTGTAGGTGTGGATTGATGTGTGTCTTAACATGAAAAGACTTTAAACAGAATGGAATGGCTTGTTAGCAATGTTTGGAAGTGGACCAAGCGAAAAATAATGTTTCCCTCAACATTGAAGGGGTCTCCTGCTTTGAGTCAGAGGTTTATTTCAGCAAAGTTAAGAGAAAACATGCTTTCATGGCAGAGTGAAGATAAATTACCTAATTCTCTGGTCGGTGATTGAGTCTTACCATCCCGAATGTAACAAAGAGGAGGAGTTGATAAAAGATTATGACACTGCTGACTCACAGAAGAATAACTTGCAAACAACTCAACACGTATTTATGTATGTGGATATATTATCCCAGTATACGATGACCGGATACTTGACACCCACACTCACAGTGACTCGGTGTGTTCTCTGTGTGTCTACAACCTGTGACGTCATCAAGTTGTAAATACTGGCGCTTTTCCAGAGTGAATGATTTGAGAAAAGATAGCAAAAGATTGTAAATCCCACAGGGATTTCATTCATATTCAAAAGGGATATATTTAAACTTCACAAATAACACATGTGACACATGCGAACTACAGCACAAGGGACAAAATACCATCACCAATTTAGACAATTATTGAGTATTAAGTTCTAATAATTAAAGATTAAGGGATGTTTGTCTGTCTGTGATTACTTATGCATGTATGTGTGCGGAGGTGTGTGTTTTGGTAGTAGACTGTTACTCTATCCTTTACCCTTGCTTTCTTCTGCCCTTCCACCAGTACTCCTGCTCATTATTGTGTTGCTCTAATCTGGAGGGGACAGGACTGGGTGCAGAAGTGTATTTATCTTCCTGCACAAATAGGACCTCTTTCCGTCTGGTCCCTGCTCAGCTTGTTGTTGAAAGATAGTGAGCAGTGTAGAGCAAGCTTCAGTGTGTGTGTGTGTGCGCGTGCACACATGTGCGTGTGTGTGTGTGTGTGTGTGTGTGTGTGTGTGTGTGTGTGTGTGCGGGTGAACTGAGATGTGTCCCAGCTGGCCCACAGACCAGCACACTAACCATCACCTCACTGCAACAAATGCAGACAAAAGAGGAATATATCTCCCTTGTGATATTGATACCCCTTAACTCCGGGGGTGTTTTACCCTAAATGAGAGAGCAACATTCCTCACTGAGGTCTGTTGTACTTGTAAAAGCCAGTAAGATCAGTCTTACAGAAAGTCCCTGTAGTGTGAGCCCTGTAGCCCCGTTTCCGCTTTTTCTCCATCACATCTGTTGGGATGTGTACTTTTGCTACGGATTGTCTAGGCGTGTTTCTCTTCATTCCCTTGTTGTCTCCATGACATTAGGTGACACGTCATCATACTGCAAATGGCCATGGGCCAGGAAACCACTGTAGGCAAGCCAGCATTGCAAAACAACACAAAATGTACCATGAAAAATAATACAAAGGATGGCTTCTCTTTTTATCCTATCAAAACTCCTTAGCGCCATTCAGATAAAACTATTGGTCAACCGTCTGACCTCGAGTTTGTACTGTAGTAAGTGAGTTGACACTAACCTCCACTCCCTTGTCTTACCACCTCATCATTATCCATGCAGACATGGTTTTGTCTTTTGTTATTACTACACTGCCTTTTGGGCAACAATTAATACTCTAAGACTCAACTATTAGATTTCGGCTAAAGCTTTGGTGCCGTTCCTCCATCGCTAAGCTGCTCACACTGGTGGTGGCTTGCCTATTTAGACGTATTACAGCTTTAGCTAGCTTTGACCTCCTTCTCAGTCCTGTTATCAGTCACTGGTGTTCTTGGCGATGGCTTTTACTGCCTCTAGTAGGGTGGAGAGGAGGTTTTGTGGGCCTCTCTGCAGTCATGGGATGACCCAACTACAGGCCTGGCTTCCTGTTAGCCATGTCTGGCTTGCCAGAGCACAGTGTGAGGCCATCCTGGCACCGTCACTAGGGACCACTCTCTTGCCCACTTATCAATCTCACTCAATTTAAGACCGCCTTGATCTGGGCTTATGCCGCCAAAGCATGATCTAAGCTTACACATGCGTAGTGGCCTGTTTTCCAGGAAAAGCCTACATTGGTGAAAAACAAACAAAGAGATAAGAAAGACTCTTGATAAGCCCAAGCTCAGCCACGAGAGGCAAAAACAGAAATGCAAATGATGACCAAGAGGCTGGTTTCACTCTGTGTGAAACTCCTCACAGTGTCCTCAGAGTGACATGTTTGTGCTGCTCTAAAAGCACATTTTAGAGATAAAGGACAAGTGCAGAGCGCAAAAGGAATTTGATTTGATGCGAAGAATGCAAAGCAGAGAGCGGATGCACGTATGTTTTTGAAGGGGGATGGTTGCTGATAAGAGCACAACCTTCCCGTGTTTTCCCTCGTGTACATTTACATTTATCCAGTTTAAAGTTGATTTTAATCATGCACAAAAAGTTAAATGATAGATTAATTTACATTGACGTAATATTTATCACCCATTTATTCAAATCAACAATTTAGATCATCATTTTTAAAAACATTTTTAAAAATTGCTGTCATGGGTTCAGGGGTTCAAATAGTGAGGTTTGGGGCTTACCTGGCATTTAAACCTTTCTTGAGATAGATACTGTGAATAATTCAACATATTCAAGTTTGCATTTACATACAATAAAAATGATTTTGAAAAGTCCTCCTTTTTAATATGAATTAATTTAAAATAGATTTTTAATAACACATTTTCTTCACACTTTTAAAATGAAGTTCAATGACGGTATGTTAAAAACAAACAAGTACAAAGTTTAGTCATTTGGTTTTCGAGAGAAAAATGTGTGCGCAATGGAAAAAACCCTGTAAGAAGCATGGCGTAATGCTGTGATTCACGTGGCATCTTAAAAGTCCATTTCGTAAATGAAGTATGCCTTTATACAGGGAAATGGTTTGTATTAGGTACTGTACACTATGAGTGGAAAACAGATCCATTTTGAATGCATCTATGACCCATGTGCTTCTTCTATTTACATGTGGATGCACCTGTGTGTTTGTATGCGTATGCGTATGTGCGTGTTTGAGGGGGTATGTTTGTATTTGAGTGTGACAGTGTATACTTTGTCGGCCTGAGGACACTTAGATTGAGTGTGTGTTGTTCTCTCTGGTGAGAGCGCACATATGTGTTTGCGTGAAGACCTGGTTCTATGTGGGTGTGTGTTTGATAAACTGTGAGAGCATGTGGGAGACTGTTTGTCTATTCATCTGGGTGAGAGCAGAGAGAGAAAGAGCAGAATGAGGAGGTGGAAGAGATCTGCTTCCAGCCTCTATCTTCAAGTCAATCTGCTCACAGTCACACAAACCTCTTTATCTCTCCCTTAGACAGCAGGGAGGGAGACAGGCAGAGAGAGACAGACTGAAAAATAAATACGTTTAAAAAGAGGAAAAATACAGAGAGGGAATGAGAGATAGAGATTCAATCAGGCAGCCTTAAGAAGATAGAGCGGATTTTTGTCTAAGAGGATCATCAAAGTCATGCTCAGACAGCATCTGTCATTAAAAATATTTGTGCTATTTCAGTAGCATAGAAATGAACTATTATTGTCCAATTGAGAGGCTCTTAGTTATTAGTGAGGGAAGATATATAGAAAATGAACTTTGATTCCATTTTTATCACCAAAGTTATCAGAAAGCAGAAAATGATTTTACAGTGCTCGGTACTTTAGCCACAGTGGAAGTTGAGTGGCAATTGACATCCTCTACAGCTTCTTTTTCAACTAGACTGTGTCCTCAAATACACACACACATACACTATGTCTCTCTCTCTCTCACACACATAACCACACACTTCATCACATAACCATGACTGATGCCAGATCGAAGCATCAATTTTCAGTCATGAAACAGGGAAAAGCACACAATTGTATCTTGGCGTGGGTGTGTCTGTCTGTCTGCCTGTAGAACAAGAATAAAGATTTATTTTTTTAAAGAAAAGAAAAAAATGAAAAAACCCCAGCTTAATTGTAGGTCTGACACAAATGTCATTTACAGTGCAGCTCTGGCAACCGTCCAAATAAGGAGGACAATCAGCGAGAGTTCAGAGGCACAGAGATCACATCTGGCAAAAGAGCTGTCTGTGTGCGAGGCTGCCGTGCTGCTGGCCTGTTATTGCAGTATCATGCCCTATTGGCTGATGAGTTGCTATGCTCATCTCTTGTTCCTCTCAGCCCCAATCAAACCTGTCACAATATGAGTCAGCACGGCCATAAGTGGGAAAGATGCCTCTTACCATTAAATCAATCATTAATCAGACACATCAGTCAGATTTTATCCAACATGGAGCCACATCTGAAGCACTGAGAGGGACCGGTGGTGTGATGTACTCATGAAAGATGGGTAGTGACAGATGGAGGCTGGAATAGAGATGGAGAACTGAACAAACTGAGAGGCTAAAGAGCTGAAATCTCATTTTCTCAGTGGCCTTGAGAGTGGAGCATGCTCAGTGCTGATGTTTGTCATCTCTCCTCTCTGAGATGCTACTGCAGTGCTTCCCAGCAGGCTTGGCACAGGCTTACTCATGGACATCTCTCTTATGGAGCGATACAGTGGCCAGGCTGCAGCTGCTCAGCGGATCCCTCTCTCTGTGTTTCTTTGTTTCGCTCGCTGTTTCTCATCTTGCTCCATCCCCCCCTCCCCCTCCTCTTCATTTTCTTCAATGCTCTTACCTTTCTTTAATTTCTGCCTCCCTCACTCTTCCTCCCATTGTATTTCTTACACATTATCACCCACTTTCTCGCTTGCATCCTTTCTTGTCTCCCTCTCGCTGTCTCTCATCGTCACTCCACCCTTCCACATCTCTCTCACATACTCTAGTTGCTACCCTTAAGACTGTGGTTACCATGGTGACAGCTATGTTCTGCGGAAACGTCAAAGAGCCGAATCCACCCAGGATCACTTCCTTGTTTAACACTTAAATTATTTCTTGCTGTTCCTCTTTGATTTATAGAATCTCTGTGTAAATACCAAACAGCCATGCTTGATTTGAAATCATCCATCCATTTGTTATGTTGTAAATGTGGTAGTGAATGCGATTTCTGGTCTCTTTTCTGTGTTTCTGATCTCAGCTGTTGCTGAGCAGAATCATTAGTAACACTCAGATTTGGAATCTCAGTTGACCTTGCTAAAGCTGACCTTGAGAAAATAGCCCCTTCCTCGGGCCTCCAGATGTCACTGACATTGATTTGTGTCGTGTCTCCCCTTAAGGGGGCTTCACCAGCCCACCCAGTGACATAAGTCTTCAGTGTCTCGTCACATGCCTCTCATCTTTTGTCTGTCATTCGTACAGAAAGCCACTTGCGCAGACACTTACAGTATGAACACATGGAAAGCAGCAAGACTGGCAACATTAAGAGGTTGATATTTATGCTCAAAGATGTGTGTTCTACGCAATCTTCCTACAGACACTGCAGCTGGATGCGCAGGTTTTTATTTTAGTAATCAGGCAGCAGTGCATGGTCAGTGCATGGTCAGCTGATAAAGCAGATGCTTTGTTAAAAGGTGAATATCAGCAGGTGGGGCTGTATTCTGTCATCTGACGAAGAGGACATTATTGTCATCCCCCCATCCCCAAGCACACACACACACACACACACTCTCTTAAATGTTGTGTCCTCTCTCGCGCCCCCCACCCCCTGCACTTGCTTTACCCCTCGGAGTCAAGACAACAGACGTATTAAAAGCAGGCACTATACCCTACTTTAAGCCCCCCAACCCACGACCATATGCACTTTGTTGGCAAAAAAGCAGACAGATCTAAACAACATAACCTAATGGCTGTTTAAAGCCATTATGTCTAAAAAGATAAACTCTTGTGCCTGTGAAAGGGCAGGAGTGCTGTTGAGCAGTATCAATGTGATGATGTGCAGGTATGCTATTGTTAGGAGGGAGCTGCTCAGCTCAATCATACGGGAAAGCTGTCTCTCCTTTTCTGGGAGCAGTGAGGAGGGATTAGGAGGCAGGCAGAGATGGGGCCTGTGGAGCATTTATGAGCAGGGCATACAAAGGATCCATGTCAGAACTTTAAGGGGTTGGCTCCATTTTTTTAAAAAATTTTTTGAATTTGCTCTTCAAGTCATACTCCTCCCACACTGGCCCACTGTGCCCCTCCACCTCCAGACCCTGATCCAAGGACAGCCCACGGCTGTTGAAAAACAGCAGATGCTTTTGTGTAGACTAGAAAAAAGAGAAAGGGATTTCGATGCACATGTCCGTGACCATATTTGTGTCTTGGTGTGTGAAAAATGGAGTTCATTTCTGAATCTTGTCGTACTCCGCTAACGCAACCTTGTTCAGAGCTCATCACAAAAACCTGTGGACAAATATATAACCTAATTTTCTCAACTGACTCTCAATGTGCAGTCTGCTAGAACTCCCTCCCTTTCCCCTTCTACATGCACTTTTTTTTTTGCACATCCATGCTTTTTGTAATGCCGCAAGTGGAAAGTAGTTCTGGTAAAAGTCCTCCATTTTTGCATCTATGCTGTATGCAGCAAAATGTACAATTTTGTCCAGTTCAGCAGCAGTTCAGCAAGTTCAAGTGAAAAGTTTGAGAGGATGACTACATTATGAAGTTCACACCACCCCGAAGGTTAATGTGCTCCCTATGCTCCTACAGCTACAGGACACCCTCATAACTCGTGTCAGCAAATGTTACATTTCACTAATTTACATCTTGTGTGGATCTGCTTTAAGATATTCCTGGGTCCATGGAGGAGCAAGTTGAGAGATGTTGTGAGAAGCACACAGACAGCCAAATCATATTCCAAATCTTACAATCTCACTTCTTTTGTCCTGACGTCACCAATACTCACATTTCTGACACATACATAAACCGCATGCCCACCCATACCGCACCCCACAGACTCACAGGCCTAGGAACGAGCCTCGTCTTGTTGAGTAAAGGAGGAGGAAGTGAGTGTTGAGATTGGGGGGAGATAGGGCGGCAGGGGCAGCTCTCCGACAAACTGTAGCCCCTGCTAGTACTCAGTTACCTATGCTGACAGATTAGATCATCGAGAACGACCACTGGGGGGAGAGGAGAGGAGAAGACAGGATGGGAGAGAAGAGGTGAGGAGAGGACAGAAGTGTACAGGAAAGGAGAGAAGAAAGAGCAATTCGTTTTTGAAGCAGGAGAAACACCTACATTGGACCCGAGTGACGTGTCAAACCTTGAACTTTGACTTCTTCAGTTTTTTTGCCTACAGATGATGGTACTGAGTGTGCTGACCTGTCAAGACATGACCCTTCTGCTGCCCCTTTCAGTCCATGCTGCTGCTGCCTCCTCCCTAGAAACGTCAAGAATCCTCTGAGGGCTGGACTGAGACAAACCCCGGGAGGGCCCCGCACATGACTCATCTACAGAGTTTCATTGAGAGTCGCTCCGTTGTAGTTTCAACGTATTTTATTTTCCTGCCACTTAGCAGGACAGTGGAGTTCAGTCGGCATGAAATTAAAAAACTCTGTTTTAGCAGTTTAAAATAACACTGCAATCACCATGTAGTCACAGGTTGGGCTATATGTCAAATTAAGATAAACAGCTTTTCCGGAAGTCATGTTTATATTAGATATTGCTTCACGCAAACCATAGTAAAAATAGCCTCTTGGTCTAAAAGTTAGAGAAAGAGTTATCACTTTGAGAAAGTTCTGAACTCATTTTTTTATTTTTTATTCTGCCACTTCTTGAGCCACTCGTGTGCCCTTACTGGCCTTCAACTTAGTCATGTCCTACCTTTATCTCATGAGTTTCCCCTGTCCTACTTTCCTCTATGCTTTAACTAAATACACAGAAAATACCAAAGCTATGACCACTCACCCTATAGAAATAAAAATGTATTAGCAGAACGCTAGGGTTTTGTATCATTAATCTGAGTTTTTTTAAGACAAAATATTTTTTAAAGTTCTAAACCCTTTTTTGCTGCGTGGATATTGGTGACACCTGGCTATCAGTGACAGGGAAAGAGAGAGAGATACATCCACAGACATGCTGGTACTTGCCTGTAGTGGTAAGAGGGGGACTGACAGACAAGTGAGGTGAGGAAGGGGAGCAGCCCGGGAAGCCAAAGATGATTTTGTATAATTTTGTAAGAAGCAGTCTGTCAAAGATTGTGATCTGACATTCAGCACCTCACACACTGCTTTCTCTGACACGTATCTACAGAATCTGTGCACAGCAAATCTAAACCAGATGTGAAGTGTGTTGGGACCCCAACATCAACCTGGCAAGGGCAGGTCCCCGCCTGAATTATCTGGGTGGGGTCAACAGTGCAGAGGGGACAGCTTAACTGGTCTCGCTCCACTTTTGCATGGGTCATTACAAAGGAGAAGATGCTCCGGGGGTAGGGGAAACAGAGTTGGCTTCAAGCAGGGCCATGGAGCTTGTGTGAGCCAACTTCAGATTTTTGTGTGGACTACATGGGACCACAGTTGTGGCTGCAGGGACTGGAAGAGCCACTGCTTATCTGATAGATCCAGTAAGGGAACAGTTGATTGCCTTAAAGCAATGGGAAATGCCTTCTACGCTCCCTCCCTCCCTCTTTCTTCCCACCCTCCTTCTGTATTCTATCCCCTCTTAGTTTCTTGAGCAGTGCCTTTCTACCTTTTCTCTCCTTATTTTTCTCCCTGCTCCCTCCCTCCCTTCCTCCCTCTCCCTCTCTCTCTCTCTCTCCCTCTGCCCTGCTGTGAGTAGGTGGTTCCTTGCTGTACTTGATTGGTGTGAGTCTATATAGGAGGGGAGACGCTCTAACAGGCTCAGAGTCTGGTGGTGCCCACTTGCCACACGTTCCCAATAGGACTACCTGTTTTTTTTCTGTCTTTTCCTGAGAGGATTTACTTTTCTTCTGACAGCATGACGGAGAACAAGAGGAAAGAAAAGAAAGGGAGAAAGAGGGGGGGTAAGAAAGGACAAAAGGAAAAAGAGGGCGATCCCACTAAAGGTAAAGGGAAATGAATGGCACAGTCTTTTTAATATTGTATCTATGTATATATATATATATATATATGTATACATATATGTGTGTGTATATATATATCATTAAAAAAAAAGAAAGATATATATATATTTATATATACATATATATGTGTGTGTGAGATAGATAGATATAGAGGCTTGGAGAAAAAAAGAGAGATTAAGTTGGTTTTACTGTATTACGGAAGTGTGGAACAAAGTATCCCCTTGGCTTGTCAAAGCTTGCCGCCAGATTGTCACATGGATTGGTCTACTAATGTGGACAGCGTGTAGGGGCACATCTGGTTTTGGCAGCAGATTGGTAATATGACATGTGTACAAGATCAACAAAAACATTGAAAAAGCAAGTTTTGGAGATCAGACATCCAAAGTACAGTTGTATTATGAACTCTGATGGCTGGCTATAACTGTGCTTTAAAGGTTTTCCTTAATTCATTACATGATCACGTTTTCACAAATGTTCTGCCACATTATCAGAGTATTTTTTTTAAATCAGCCTTTTTGCCACTTTTATCATATGTGTTGTTTGTGTAGTGCAATTCAATATTTCATTATGCATTCTTTGACAGTTATTAATAAATTAAGACTCTCTTGGGAACTTTTGGTGATTATCTTAATTCTGAGTCTGTGGTAAGTCATCAAACATGAAAGACTTTCTGTATTTTTGCTGGATGCTAGTTTGACTTTAGGATATCATGGGAGCTGCTTGTTTTACAGAGTCACAAACGTAGCAATGTGCTTGCTCAGTAGTGGTTCTTACAAGCTGCAGCATGTCACTGTAGTTTGACCTCAGGTCATGGGGAAGCCCAACCCCCGTTTCAGTGACACTTTAAGGACAATACTATGATTTTCACTCTTTACTATATACCATTCTTGGTTTGATCAACTACTAAATTATTGACAGCATCTTTACATGTTGGTAGCCATTTTGTACCAGCTGATGTCACATCTGTCAGCTTCCAATAGATAAGTTTTGATGTCTGGTTTTAGCATTTTCAAGTCATGTAAAACATTTTTACTTTTTTTTTTTTGTACGTGTCCTAAGTATTGAAATTACACCTTTTTAGGTTTAAATGTGCTACTGAAGCTGTTTTTGGCATATGTGTTTAATTTCCTTGTTTTATTATGGTTAAATATATATGAATTATTACTGCTCCTAAATTCAACTTTGATTGTGATCTATAAACACGTAAGATAAACAGTACGCTGGACAAAGAGTACTTGCAGAACACTTTTTGGCATCTTTGTGAATCAACAAGCTCAGCTGCCATACAAACAGAGAAAATGTGCGTCGGTGTGCATGTTCTGGTTTATTTTCTCTGCTTTTCACAAAATGAAACAAATGAAAATAAACTGGACATGTTTGTTATTGGATTTTATCAATATATATTTAACACTGTAACTGTCAGTGTCATTGCTAATTGATACACCTCTCATGTTGATAAATGTGTCCAGAGCATGATAATCTGATCTTGAATCATCATTTTTCTTAAAATGAGTTCTATTATTGATTTCTCACAAAAGTCGGTAAATGGGTAACCTGTGTGAAACTATCAGCTTTTCCATTGTAAAATGGAGCTTTCAAAGTAGGTCAAAATGAAGACACGCTCAGGGGTGATGCTTGGTGTGTCCACACTAATGGCACTTTACGCACAGCATCAGGTGTGTTCTTGGTCTAAGGCTCAAAATTGGGTCATCCAAGATAAAAAGAGAGGTATCAAATAGCACTTTTAGAGGTAGCTTTTTTACTTACTAGTTTAGTCTGATCTGATTCTCTAATACATGTTGGAAGCTTGTAATAATCCACAAGTGACATCAGGCTGTTGGTTTATCAATCATGTTCAAAAGAAGTTATCATTTGGCAATTTTGCAGCACAGCAAATCTAAAAAAAAAAAACAAATCTACACAACCAGAAGACATGTTGACATGATCTCTGTAAAAATAAAAAATGAAATCCACAATGGTCTTCTAACTATGTAATTTAGGTTCTTATGTATGTATTATATTTTCAATCCAAATTTGAAATATTGTCACTTAAGTTTCCGTAAACTTTCCTGATATTGGATTTGAGTTGGGCGTGGTTATGCTTGGCCATTTATTACGAAAATTATGCAATTAATCCTATGAACCAATCATAAAAGACGTGACATGCTGTGGTAAGCGTATTGTCTCATTTCTGGTTGCTAGAGTTTCTGTGTCATTGGTAGTGTTTCTGCTTTCTCAAACCAGTTAATTTTGCTATAGTCTTCATTACTGATGTACATTTTAAGTCACCTTTTAGCAAAATTCGTGTTAAACACACAGTTGTTTACATGATTTTCAGATCTCCTAGTTACTTTAGCTTTTAACTATTCCATCTCATTTAGTTATAATGGTATATGTAGTGAATGTAGTATATTTACCGTGTCAGAGGTGAGGGTCAGTGAGTTAGAAGCACACTTGTTACTTTTACTCAGATTTCTGTGGATGATTTTTACTATTTCAAGCCAAATAATCAGAGACTTTAAAAGAGTAAAAATTGATACAAAGTCAGAATAGTATGCTAGCTTTTTGTATACTACCTTTGTTGTCTGTGAGATCATCACAATCAAGATAATTTAGCTAGCTAACTTTCTTTGCTGGCTTGCTAAATTGGCAAATCAGTCTCACAAAATTTTGCGAAATGTGCTCCAACATATTAGAGTAGAGTAGCATCTGTCTTGCTGTATGTCAGTCTGAGTAGTGACATTACATGATTTCATTTGGGCAGACAATTTACTGATTGTCAATCAAACATGTTACCAAATAGTTACACTTGACATGTGAAGGTCTAAATCAAGAGACATAAAACAATGTCAACAAAGGATAGATTTGGGCTTAAGTGATGAAAACGTCTTGTTATCACTGTAACAGTTTGCTGCTGGTCCAAGGTGGTCTCAGAGCTACGCTAGACTCATGTTAGCACATTTTTCAATGCAGCTGGTTGAGCTGTATAGGGACTCATTAATCTTTTTCTCCCCTTTTTCTTGTAGTTTTCTTGTGTGCCTTATGACTGTTATTGAACTGTATTGCGCAGTGTTCTAAAACTTTTTTACTGGTGTTATTTCAACTCAACTTGTATTAATGCAACTACATGCTGCGCTGTGGATTATATGTTATATGTTGTACTGCATGTACATGCATGTGTATACATGTGCTTGTGTGGATGAGGCGTGACAACATATAATTGTATGTAATCTAGCCCATGAGCGCTCTGCTGAGACAGTGTATGCTTGCATGTCAGTCAGCCCTCTCCAACATGAGAGGAACAAGACAGTATTGTCTTGTGTTCCTCACCTGAGAATTAACTTTTCCACATTTATTTACGGAGATTACCTCTCAGCAGGTATTGCTCAGCTATAATTGCCCTTTCAAAGGCTATGACGTCTTTAACATTTGGACCAGACCAAAATGTTGATTTAGGGTGTACTGCTGCTGCAGTGTTACATGGAAATTTCCTTACAGATCTCTTTTTTGAAAGCTATGTGTATTGTGGCTGAAAATTGACACGCAAATGTTGCATAACTTGTATAGACACTAACAAAGACATTTGTGCCAAAATGTTGGTCCTTATTGCAAAGAAAAGACACCTGAGGGAGGGGAAAACTGCGCAACATTGGTGTATTTCTTATGAATTAGAGAGGGAGTGAAAAAGGCTACAGGCATTTCATCAAATCTGTCATCAATACAATGCAGCATAGATGCATGTCCCCCTTTTTTAGGTAGTAGAACTCCTTGTACAGCCTGCCTGACCTACATCTATAAGCTTTTGCTGGTGATGATATAATTTATACAACTCTACTCTCTCCATCTTATCTTATGGCAAGAAAAAACAGTTTCTTTTGATATGACTGGGTTTGCATGCTTTGTGAGGATGATAATAATTAGTTACAGAAGTGAAGGGTAGGCTCCTTTATTTTGTGCCAGATGCTTTTCTATCATGTTCTAACATCTACCACACCTTTATAATTGAAACTTAGCGACTTAAATAATTCAGCAACAAAATGTTTAATAGAAACCAGTAATCAGAGGGGGCGGTGGTAAAGACTAAGCCTCCCATTCAGGTGCAATCTTCCTTCTTATAATTGCTCTTACAGAGAAGTTAAAAGTAATCCAAAGATGGAGCTTTCATTGTGTCCATCTGAAAGCAGAAACAATACGTCAAAACTAACATGGACGTCCACTTGGTGCCCTCTCTCTCCCCTTCTGTTGAGGTTTAATACAGTATTAACTCTTACTTGCCCTGCTGTGATGAATATAGAAATTAAAAAAACAGAAATAAACGCATTTTTATTTCTTCGGGTTTGTTGAAATTCGAAATATTACTTGTGTAACATACATTTCTTTTGTACATCCAGTGGTGCAAATGAGAAGCAAATATCATGAACATTATTATTGTGATTATATTTGCATGCAACTTTTTGTAGCACAATTGGGACATTGAACACAGCAGTGTTCAAAAATTCTTTGGAAACTCCCTGAACATAAAGGTCATTTTACGAAGCAGGAATGATGTATTTAAATGAAGACATTTTGTAGCATAACTACATTATAAAATGTGCATGTTACTTTGACAGATTGACACAAGAATGCTATTGAAAGGGAATTCATTTGATAATTTGATAAATAATAATAATAATAATATTAACTGTTCTTAATAAAAAAGTTGCAAAGTTATTGTGACAGAAGAGCAGTCAACCATTGAAGCCACAGCTAGCCAGGACTTAGAGATTACTGTTTCTACCAGCTTGTGCAAAAATAATCTTATTTTACCATTTGTGTAGTTTTATTTCAATTTTAGAACTTTTTTAACTTTGTCAAATTTCATTTTATGGTTTTAGATAACATAATAATATATCTGTTTAAATATAGACTTATAAAGGTAATTGAAATAGACCTCAGTGTAAAGAGATGAGTCTCGACTCATGGGCTTTCCATGTTAGTGGTTTTAGCATTAAAGGACATGATAAGAGCTGCTTGTGAACGAAGATGTTCAGGAACTTGTAGTTGTCAAGTTTTACTGACCAACAAGACATTGAGAGACACTCAGTCAGTATGAAATATGGTTGATCTGAAAATTGGGCAGAACTATATGGCCACAAATATTCTATCACAAAATTAAGTCACTGTGTTAGTTGGCAGCATGCCCTAATACAATATGATGTATTCTGTATGATCATTTTCAGTAAAGAACTGAAGAGTAGTCCAGTCTAACTGGATTGCTCAGCCAGTAAAAAACAATTAGATAATTTCCTCACTGAGGAGTAAAAACCTTTTTTGTGGTTGTGATGGAGACAAACGTGATGGTGACGGTGGCTGATAAAACTTTTAGCTCCAGTATTTATGGTATCTCATTGTAAATAGAGTCCAGTTCTGCTTGTAAGAAAATGAATGACTTTGCCTAATTTACTCACAGTAGTGGCATTTATGATGTTTTTAGTTTTGGCTTCAAAGTTCACACATTCATGGGGGATTGGCAGTCAGTTCTATTTGGAAACAGTAATTGTTTACATTTTACATTCACTTCAGTGTCCTTTGAACTTTTATTGTAAATTACATGAAGTTTTGTCAATTTTTTTGCAATTCTACATCATTTAAATTTTTGAACTTTTGCAGGTTGTACTTTTCACTGTGCAACCACATATAAGCCACAAAAATGCAGTTTCTGTGTAATTATATTACAAAACAATCGGTTTCCATTAGTTTCAATGAAAGAAAAGTTATATTAAGCTATTTGTTTGGATGTTAGGTAAAAAGATGAGGATTGACCAAACCAGGAAAAGTAACACATTAGTAGCATGTCTGTAAAGTTCAGTGAGAGCTAAGTCGAGGGTTTTGAGTCATATACAAACAATGCAACAGCTAATTATTTGGTGAAAGTGCATTGGTTGTGGTGGGAGGCTGTTGAAATGATCTCTTTGAACAGATGTTGTGTTACAGTGACTAGTGTGCAGTGTCTGAAGACCATTCCCACATGCAAAACCCATTTCTCTAGCTGCCTCACCATGTAATTTGTCTTTTGACAACGTGCAGTGAAGTGACATAACACCAGAGTAATCAGGGATACTTTGTCTAGGAGGGAAAACACAAAGGCATGCCTCAGATTCCTTTTCTAAGCTCAAAACAGAAATGTTAACTCAATATGCGCAATGCATTGTTAATTCATCAAGTGACTTTGTAGTGGAACCTCTTTCTGGGCTGAGTTTTCCAACTGTTACCCAAGGCATGAGCTGTTGACACGGCGGATAGGCCTCTATCCTCAAATTTGGTTTTTATAGTCCATGTCTGCAGCTGCCCCTCTGCTTCAAAAAGAGAGAATCAGGCTGTTGTTGAGGCAAGGGTTTATCATTTTGGTCTGACACTTTTTCCACTGCTGTAATGGAAAATGAGACAACCATTAGCCTCCAAGAAATTATTTCATTTCCAATTATTGAAAAAACAACAACTATTTTTCATGTTGAAAAACATAAATCACAATTAAAATTGACATGATTCATATCAAGTACAGCTGACCTTGTATGTCATGTCAGTCAAACTGTCTACTGTATGATTTTTCTCATTTCAAAGATGAACAACTACCGTATATCACTAAGCACACGATCAGAGTAGTGTCTTTTATGATTTCTGGAGGGTTTATGGATTTTAGAGGCATTTGTTTTGATAATTTATTTTGTGCAATGCAGATAAAAGAGTGTGTTTAACACTGACATGAAGAATAATCTCTATGGAAAATGATGTTAAACATCTGTGTTTTGAAGCTAGAGTGTCTGATGGACTCCTGTGTCTTCATTATAACTGCATCCTGTAGATGGAGCAGACCCTCGACACATCTGGCTTACTTGGTTGATGAGAAGTGCAGTCCTGTGTTTCTGTTACTCTTCCAGGCAAGGACAAAGCTCGTTTAATTTGCTTGGCAAGGACAAACCTGTGTCCAGGCGATGTACTAAACATTTTTCTTCATGGTGCGACCTCATTCCTGCTGTTCTCTGACTATGACTGACAAGGCTTTACTTGGGCAGTGTGCTGGGCTGAGTCTGCCAGAGTGGAGTGTGTATGGAAGTCATGTGCAGTAGTCCAATTACACAGGCTTGGGACCATGGACTTTAAGAAATATATACAGTAAACCACAGTTCACTTTCTCCATCTAAACTGAGCTCTGATTATAACATAAGCACATTAACATACAATCTGTATGTAGGGCTTTGTAAATTCTGTTCTTTAAAATTTTGTCATTGACAGAAGTAAACATTAAACTGACAGATTGGATTCCAATAAAAGTTTTCCCGCTAAATTACATTTGTAACTGAAGCACATTTCATGAAAATGTGATAAAGCTTCTTATCAAACATAGCACAGGTGCACATTGCATTCATGAATGAAGCACATTGTAACAAAGCATTGTGTTAAGTTTGATATGAAAATTTGCACAAATTAACTATTGTACATTACTACTAACAGATGTAATATTTGGTAATTTTCCATTAGCCAACGTAATGTGAAAATTATAGGGATCAGTGGACTATAGGGCATTAAGCAGTCTGTTTTTTTTTTTTTAAACATCATGTTGCATACAGTGCATTACATGTGTTACATTACAGAAGATGTTTAATGAAGAACACCTGGAGCATTGAGAGTCTCATGTTCAGTGTATGGTCTTGCTGGAGGCTACTGATAACCCCATCCCACTAGCAGAGCTGATTTTAAATGCTGATATATAGTTCAGCCTATATACTTTCATGACTTTCAGCAAAACCACGTTTATGCTTTGCTGCATAAATGAGGGTTTTATTGTGCCAAATCCTTTTGGGACAGTAAAATCTTGAACAAACAGCTCAAGCAATCGAGGCACAAAGATCCATCTTGAGAAAAAAACTCATTAAGGTTACTAAGTACCACAGTACAAAGGCACATCTGCCTCATTTTAGAATCTTTGTCTTTATTTTCCGAATGCCATGAATATCATCACGCACATTTTCCAACAGGAAGCTGTTCACAGATAAAAGTCCACTGTCTAACCAGCGACAGATTAATTTTAGTAACAAATAGCTGCCATTGAACTAAAAATACAGGCTTTTCCATTGATCTGTGTTGTATGTGAGCTATTTTAAATGTGACATTTAACTATCTGTGATTCAAGTGGAAATCAAGTGTATTTCAGACAACTCCCTGTATGTGGTGTGGAGTATCCTGGAATAATCAAGCCTGTTTGTAATTGGGACTGGTGCTTTTTAATTGGGCAAATTTGTATTCCTCAACTTTTGGATTTAAGCAATTATCACCATTACTTAAGTGGGGCAAAAAAATGTCAGTAAACATCGAAGGTCTTCAGCCCTGTCATTGATCACTCTAATATCACTGTATGAATGAAGCTAACACAACAGTATATATTTCAGAAATAATGTAGACAACAACAGCAACGAGGGGCATTGCCCTTTAAGTGAGACGATGACAAGATAAAATGCTGTGTAGCTGAGAAGTCGTTTCCAGAGTGATCCAATGGCTGGACTTGAGAGATGTGACCTCTGGCTCCTATCACGAGTATTAGTGCCAAGTGACCAGGGGCGGCAGACCAGGCTAACACACTCACAACCTACTTGGTTGCAGCAGATAGAGAGCTTTAATATCCAGATCTATTGTACTTATTAAATGTAAATACTGTGAACACTGTTTTGAGTACTTCCTTTAGAACAGTACAGAAACTTTTGACAGTGACTGTTTTACAATACCTTTAACTTATAAGAAAACAAGACAGAAATATGATAGAAAGATAAAAACAGGTAACCATAACAGTGCAGTATAACAGGGATTTGCATGATGAATTAGGTCCTTGTTACACTGACACAGTGCACAATGAGGATTTTATATTACAGATGTAACATGTATGTTATTAAGTGTTGGAGTGCATTCATGGTAGGAGAGGCTATCTTTGTAAAATGTAGTTTTTAGTCCACAGTCCTCAACAGATATGGGAGGGTCACGGTTGATAAGCACAATTTATGAGCATTTATTTTTACCCAAACTTTGTTAGTTGTAGATATATATCACATAGGAAGTGGCAGTGGCAATTTTAAAGTTTCAAAATGCTGTTTTTGATGCAAACCTATAACTGTACCCCAAATTCATCACAATTCTCCGCTTAAATCCACAAAGAAAATGAAAAATGCAGCATCATTAAGGTTTTTCTTTCTGTGCAGACATGTTGCCTTTACCAGGTCAGTGAAGTAGGACAGTCTCTCAAAAAAGAGGACAACGGGGGATAAATTTGGTGCACCTCTATTTCTCTGTTTAATTGAAGTCATTACCTATGTATACTTAACTGTGCTTGTCATGCTTTGTTTGTCTTCATTCTGCTGTCATCCTTTAGAGGTGATGCACAGAAAACAGCTGTAATATGGGGGACTACTCAGTTCAGCATATACATGAAATTATAAATTTTACACATGGAGGGAGAGAGGGTGTGTAAGGGAAAGAGAGGGAGTGAGAGGGGGGCATCTTGGCCAGCCCCTGGTTGACCCTTGTTCACCCCTGCTCTCAGGCTCCGCCCTGGATGAGTCTTCTCCTAAACATGTGTGCAGCTGTCAGCTGGAAAGTGTTTGTGTGAGTGTTTGTTGCGTGTGCATGTATGTGTGCGTTTTGGCACAGAACATTTTTCATAATGAAAAAAAAAAGTTGCAAGAAATTATGGAATATTTCACATCAAAGTTTCTTCACGTATAGTAAATACTGAAACATATAATTGGAACATTTTTAAAAGTCACACATTTCCTGCAGTCTGCTTATTGGGTGTTGCGCTAGAGGTACACAATGACGCAATTCCATCAAAAGCCATGACTATAGCATATACAACATAACTCAATATTACACAACAGCTGTAAAACGTGTCACAACATACTTTGTAAGGCTTTGCAGTTTTTCAAAGTGCAGTTAATAGATAAAATATCCTGTTTTTTTGTGGGGTTTTTTTTGTTTTTTAATATACTGTTATCACAACAGACATCTTATCATGGTGTCGAATTGTTATTGGCTTTTTTTGTTAAACAATTACTTTTGATTGTGTGTACATTTATGGTTGCATACACATACCATTTGTGACGCAGTTGTCTTGCATTTGGGAACAGCTTTTCATCATTAGCTTGTAGATGTTTGCTAAATTTTGCCTCAGGTGTTTTTATAGCTGCAAAGCCAGAATGAAATTCAGCCTGTTTATTAGTCTGAGGCAAAGTTGATAATCTAGTGACAACATCTGGTGGTCACATGAAAAAGTTGTTGGCTTAGTCTATAGAGGGATGATTGGCTCCATTGCTGTCTGTCTGTCCTTCTTTGTCCTGTTGTTTCTCCTAAAACACCAACACACAGTTATAAATGAACTGTGTACAACAAATTGTAATCAAGTTTGTGTCTATGGTCATAAATAACGTTGAGTTTTTCTCTTCCTCTTTTTTTTCAGCTGCGGCTCCAAAGTTAAAACCGATGAAGAATCCATTAATAGTGGATGAGGGGAGCAAGCTCACAGTTAAGTGTGAGGCCACAGGGAACCCTGCCCCGACCTACAGATGGTTCAAAGATGGCAATGAGCTGAAGAAAAGCAAAAAAGTCAGAATAAAGAGCAGCCAGTAAGTACAAATGACCCATGTCCTGTGAACCTAACACAAACAATGTTAGATGAAAAGAGATATATGTAGGTACTCCAAAGTTAAGGCAAAGTTGTTTCTCTCAACAGACTGTGCTAATGTGTTTTTACAAGCTACTGAAGTTTGAAACTAATTTAGAAATATCATCAATACAGTAGACATGAAACCCCAAATATGAAATATAAATATTATTATTACATCATTACACATGAATCATCCCTCCTTGAGTAAATTCAGCACATGCCTTGGTTACCACTGAAGTACAACCAGTGGCTCATACTTGCTAACTTTATCTATATATTGTTGTGTGTATAACTGAGTCAGGTTGGTGACTTTTCAACTTGTTCTACTGTTACAATACATTTTAGCAAATTGCAGATAAACATTTCAGTGATTTAATTTCAAAAGTAAAACAAGGCATAAATGCACAGCACCTCAAATGATTGTTATGTTCTACTTTGGGTCCTATTCCATGTATTATGAGATCTTAAATAACTAACAGTCAAAACTGAACTATACATAAACTAAAGAAGTCTTCTCACTTCCTGGTAAGCAATTGCATTCCTCCTGGCCTTTTACACCACAAATGTACAAATATTATACCTTTATTAAACCTCTTAGGGCTAATAGCTGAATTAGTTGGTAGTTGGAGGAGTTTTACAGATCTCTCTTTATAATGGTGATCTATGTGGAAAATGGGCCACGGGAGATTTTCTTTTGCTGCAGTACCATAATTCACCACTGATGCATATTGGTTGCAAGGCTAATTGGCAGGGCTGTATCCAGCTCTCTTAATAATGCATAGTCCTGTTCCACTCCCTCTCTGGTCAAGTTAGCTAATTATGATGAAACTTAAGTAACTGACTCAGAAGAATCTCTAAAAAATGTAAAAGAAGAAATGTGAAACCAATGTAAAGAAATTCAACCTTGTTTAATCCTGTAATTACTTGTGGCCACAGTGGGAGCTGTTGAGCAAAAGTCACTTAGGTTTACTTTTGAGGAGAAAATACAAAATACATAACAGCAAAAAGGGCTTTAGACGGCAGTATGGTAGTAAACCCTCCAACTGATGTAGGGATATTAATGTGGAGTGTAGCTGTGAGACCAAGAATCCCTTTAACAGGTAGCTGTAAGACTTGGTCCTATGCTTTTCGTATTGTAAGCGCTATTTCACCTTCAAAGTTCAGCCCCAGAGTAAGCGATCATGATCCCTATTAAAGCAGAGACTTGTTGCCATGCTGCTGCTTGCCCTGTTGTCTGTCTCTCTGTCCCCCATGTTTCCACTTGTTGCGTTTCCATGCTATTTCCTCCCTGCCCTGATTCCCCTGACTCAGCTGTGCGAGTGTTGTCTCCCACAGGAAAAACTCCAGAGTCCAGATCAACAGAGCAAAACTGGAGGATTCTGGGAATTACACATGTGTGGTGGAGAACCAGCTGGGAAAGGACAACTCCACTGGCACTGTCAGCGTCCAAAGCAGTGAGTACAGAGACCTAAGCAACATGTGAAGTCGCACAGATGTACTGGCATTGTTGTTGTTGTTATGACTGTTCTCTTGCCAATTGAGAGATCCAAAGGAGCCATCGCAAACAGGCATGTAACAATGGTAACATGCATGAAGAACAACTGTCCTCACATGTGGCCCTTGCACATTTATCAATGGAACAGTGTATTGTACTTGGAGGTGAAAAGAATTTAAATGCAACGTACGGTGTGAACTCTCAGTTTTTCATTCACCGCAGTCTGTCGGCAATGTGAAATCCCACAAAACTAGAGATACACACTTTGACCGTCACTAGCACACAACAAAGGAAGCAGCAGGCTATAGAGTATAAATTTAAAACATAGCTCAAAAGAATATGAAAGTTGTCTAAATCTTCAAAGTGTGTGATAGAATCTAACAGGCTTGTTCAGTAGTGGCGTGTGTTCATTGCTGAATTTTGCAAAGTACTGTAGCAGATGAAAGAGTTTTGATAACAGCTGCTTCCATTTGGTGGGGTGGTGAGTTTGTGTTTGTTCTGAGTGGTGCGGGTGGTGAGTGTGTGGCTGCTGTGGGTAGCTTGTTGTCTGAGTGGATGGAATCAGTATTTTTTTTTAAAGAAGAAGATATATAAGGACCTTACAGAGCAGATCCAATTCATGTAGCTTTGCTTTTGCCTTCTTTCAAGCAAGGAATTTATATTATCTGGTGTTGGACTGTCAAAGAACTATACTGCATGTTGTCTGGCACACATGAGCTAGAAAGAGCTTGATGTATTTGAGGAACTGCAACTTCCTACTGGCACATTGAGTTCATCTGGCTGCTCTATCTAAAGACTGCTGAATTATGTCCCCGGATTGCGATACTTTCCAGACAAGGGGCTGTGATGTTGAACAGAGTCAGTGCAGATAGTGTTTTTTTTTTTTTAATTTGGCATGAAGATAGGTTTATATTTTTGCTATTGCAGGTGAAATGTGTGCTCAACATATACGCTGTGTATAAGCAGGGTTACTAATGCAATCTGAGATGTATATTCACTTTACTTCCTCTGCTTTCGGAGAATCGGCGAGTTGAAAATGACGTGGCACCGAGGAATGTTCCTCATACCGCACCACAGAGGAGATACTCTCATTCTTGTTGCTGACCTTGACAGCCGGTTGATTTCTGTAGACATCCCACACCGGCATGAGAGGTGTAGCTGGTGAGGAAAAGGGAGGGACCGGAGTTTAGCCATCACTCAGTGTCCTTGTATTCACATTCAGGCTCAATAATCACTCCCCCTTCTCTCTTTACATTCGTCAAGGCCACCCTTTAGTGCTATTGTTTATGGTTGGCAGACTTAAGCTCAGCAGCATTATTAGAGTAGCAGCTCTTTTCAGATAAAGAAAGGGCCCATTGTGTGTGAAAACACAGAGATCCTCAGTGGTTCCAACATGCAAGTTTGATTTCCAGCAAACAATTATACAGAAAAGAAAGTCATCCATCTTGTATTTAAATGGGGCTGCACATTGCCCCTTTTTATTCTTTGACATCTAAAAAGCTTCAGTTGGGTTTTATAGCCAGATCATGTGACTAATACTGTACATCTGTTATGACACTTGGCTTTATTCCAGTGTAATAATATATATCTCTTTACTCATGAGCATACAATATTTAAAGGGTCAATGACACAAGATTCCATGCCCCAGACATAGAGCGCTCACATTTATGAAATATTAATTTGTAATCACAGGGAAACAGTCATGTTTATTGGCAATTATATAAAATAGGTTAAGTCGTGCTCTACATCCTGCAAAGGTCAAGGGGATCCCTGGTGGCAGCACCTGTTTGGTGTTTAATGAAGGCTTACCAACATGTGACTAGTGGCCCTTGAAACTCTATATAACGATCTTGGAAGGGAAAAGTGCTGGTAATACAACAGTATCAAACAAAATATAATATTGCAAAGCAATGAGCAAGTGGGCCGAGTCGAACAGTAGTCACAATGGATAAAACATGACTGAGCAATGATATGGTGCACTAGACAGTGTTTTCGCTTCCAGCACGCACTGTTTTCCAAGTAAAACATGATATGCCAACATCTGGTTGCAGAATATGAGACACCTTTGATAAAAAGAGTGTTAATACTTAAACCTTATGTTAAAGCACTTGTCTGTATATTTGTGTTCATTGCTTTGAATCTCATTTGCGCATTTCTTGTGAATGTATGTGTGTGTGAATGTAACACTGTTCTTTTCTGTGGTTGTCTGTCAGCACAGGCATCCCCTTTAGTCACTCCTGGTTATTCAAACAATAGCATCACTGTATGCCCTATCGTGTCCCATGATCGCTAGATGTCTGTCTCTGTGTGGTTTTTGTTTGTGTATGTGCGAATGTGTTTGTTCGCAGTTCAATAAAAAAGTCCCATTGTGTTACAACAGCACGTCTAGTTCCGTCATGCTTCAGGGGAGAAGGCAAGACAGGGCGAATCAGGGGTGGTATGTCCATAGGCAGGGGGAGGGCTTCACTGAAACTACACATGTCAATAAAAGGAAATTGCCGCAAAGAGGGCACGTCGCTATGCTTATCATATGCTGATGAAAGGCAGAAATTGGCAGACGTTGGGAAAATGAGACGTTATGTTTGCATGGAATGTGTGTGCTTTTTCTGCCTATAACAGGTAGGATTTTTTTTTAAATAACTCAAATGTGCTAGTTGCTGCAGAGGATATGCCATTCATTCAAACCAAGAACTGCTTTTCCTCCTAAGGTCATAAGAGAACTGGCTATTGTGTTAAAGGGCTGCAGTGGAGTATGCTTGCCTGCTGCAGTATGTTGCCGAAGCAGCATGTAGCTGCAGTATTATCTGTGTATGTGTGCCTTCTAGGGAGGGAGTGTGAGGGGAGGGGGTGCAGATGTAGATGGACAGAGAGAGCAAAAGAAGAAGAGAGCGTGGATAAAAAGGGGGGGGGGGGGGGGGGTGACAAAATGAGGGAATGCATGACAGAAAGCAGACAAAGACATTACATTACGGTAGAGAGCGAGAAGAGGATACAGATAGGGGGAAGAGAGACAGACAGATGGGAGAGTGAGAAAAGTATGAAGAGGAGGAAGACAAGAGCCTGCTGTGTTGCAGAGGAGACTTTCACACCCATTTTAGAATGCAGTTAGTGGTTCCTAGCTTTGTCCGAGGCACCTTCCTACTGTATCTGATGTCTACAATCAGGTGCTGGAGCATCTTTTTTCTACCTGCGTTGTACTGCTGACAGTATCAGTGTGTATGCATGCTAACACAGCTTGAACCTCCTTTATCAATGTGAAGTGTCAGGAAAATGCAATCATTTGATATATCGGCTTTCGTCCTGATTTTGGCAGACAGAAAGCGAACGCTAAGGGTCACAGATTATAAAGTCCAACAGCAGCTACACACAGGAGCATCATCCTCACCCCTCCAACATGAGATACAATGTAGCACATGGCTGTGCCTGCCTGCTGTCTATGGTGGAGGCAGACTTTGGGAAACCATCACTCAGCTCCACCACATGGTGAATTCAGGCCACCACAATGCAGCTCACTCAAACTCCTGCACTGTATCAGTCATTCAGTCAGTTGATTTAACTCATTGTTGTGTTTGTGCAATGTGGAGGTTAGGGTGATTCATTTTTAGATATTATTTATTCAGTTAGGCTATAGTTTATTCTGTATGTGTGAATGCAGAAAAGTGATCTGATCAAACTCCCTTTCTCCTTTGCATTCGCAAGGTTGGTGATGTGTTTAAACAACAGTACAGTAATTATGTTATGATTTTCTTTTCTTTTTTCTTTTTTTTGCTGTACCAAATACAGCATAACATTGAATGAACGAGTTCAAACAAAGGGAATTAAAGTTGCATACCATCAATTTCCCAAGGAGTGCCAGCAAAATCTGACACTCAGCTCCAAGGTGTGATTAAATATGAGTTGCCTAAATATTGTGTAAATAAGAAATGATAACATCATTTAGAGCAAAATATGCCATATAAAGCCATATGCAGAGAGGAAGGAACACTGGCACTTGTCATAAAAAGAGAAAAAACATATCAACCTTTACTGATACAACACATAACAGCTGGTCCTTATTCCAGCCCAGCCGACCCATATTAATATTTGTGCAGCAAGACGAA
This sequence comes from Scomber scombrus, assembly GCF_963691925.1. NCBI lineage: Eukaryota > Metazoa > Chordata > Actinopteri > Scombriformes > Scombridae > Scomber > Scomber scombrus. Next base: position 12,692,060 of record NC_084983.1, read on the forward strand.
TGCGACAACCTCGTAATTCTGAGCCACGTTTCGGAGCGTGGTGTGCAAACTGCCTTAGGCGGGGGGGGGGGACTGGTGTGTTCAGGGCAGAACCTAAACTTTAAGTGAACCCCTCATGCATTTTAAAGCACGCAGTACATTGTGGCTTCATGTCAGTTTGCCAAAAACAGTGAATGATTTGGACCTGTGTGGGGATTTTACTCATGAATCCTCAAGGCTGTCCTCCATGTTTTATTGTTGACATTTTGCCAACTTCGTCATTGTGTTGAACAGTATACAGCATGTGTGTGCGAGTGTCTCCTGGTGGTCCAATATCTTATATCTTTTTAGCCGTTTCTGTAACAATTGCTGCCTTTTCCAGAGTGGTGTTTTCAGCCTCATGCCCAACCCCCAGTGTAGGCCCAGGGACCATTTGTTGTCCATGTGGTCTGACCTCTACCCTGTAATCAGTCTGGCATGGTAAGACCTGCTGGCCTTCTGCAAAATGGTGTAGTATATCATCGACTGTTTTCTATAAGGCCAGTTAGAAGGAGCAAAACTAGTCAAAGTTTGCTTGGCTCCACGTGGCTTCAGATTAAGGCCTCCCATTATCCTACAGGCTGCTGTGTTGTGATAAGCGCTTGTGAGGCAGCCATGTGTCTACAGGCTGCAGGTCACATCCTTGGGGGGTGCTGTGCACAGCTCCACTGAGAGAGTGTGTGAGCGTCCAGGAATGTGTTGATGGAAATCACAGCTGAACATATGATTGCTCCAACCTCAGCAGTAATGCTGGGGCCCACCAGCAACAATTTCGTGCATGCACGCATGCATGCAGGCCCACACACCGCACACACACACCCACACATGCACGTACCTTTGCATGTTTCAACTACCCATCCTGAAGCCAAACACAGTCACCCCTGTCAACAAACTAATGCTAAACTAGCAAAAATTACCATATAACTTTAACATCTCAGTGTCACCTTGGTATCCACAGTTTGTTGATATATAGACTTTATAAGGTGTCCCATAGGCACAGTAGTTTGTTCCATTATATCCCATACATGAAGAAATCTAACTTCAGGCTATGCCAGATTCCATGTATCATGAACAATTCTAATCTCCATACCATTGCACATGATTCAGCTTATGAATGAATAAAGAATCAATTAACTTCAACACATTTTAAGTCATAAGCTCAGTTGATAAAATAGGTGTTTCCCATTCCAAGCAACCAGCACCCAAATCTTACTGTGGGTGAAATAAAACGGTATCATTGTGATAATTTAAACCACCAAAGTATTGATTAATTATTCAGTTTTTACAGTCATTCTTAGTTGTCAACATTGTTACATTTTAGCATAGACAGGTGAAGTGTTTGTATCTTATGTCCAATACTCAGGTTCATTCCTCAAACTCACTAAAGCTGAGCAGACACAAGCCATGAAAGAGTATTAAAAACAATGTATGTCACAGTTTGACTCATGTTGTATACAGTGTGATTCAGTGACATTTTAACCTTGGAGCAGGAAGCAGTTTTTTTGCAACTTTTTCATGTTAAATGTTACGTCATTAAATGATAATAAACATGAACCATACCAAAGAAAACACTCACATCTTTGTTTCTGTTTCTTTCCAGTAAGTCTTACTATCAGTCCTACGTAAATGAAACCTTACAGTAAGCACTACTCTGAACTAGATAAACAACAACTTCCTTCATTCCTTGTATGTCTCTCTTTGGTCTACTTAGTAAAAACTTACTCACTCTTACTACGCAAGCGACAAGATAAACTCACCTCTATTGACGCTAAAGGAAGTTATTTGTGGCCGTGGCTGAATGTGGAGTATCTATAAGCCTGTCAATTCTATTGATTGGTGTGGGTAAGCAGCAGCAGCAGCAGCCATGTCTGAGAGGTACAGGCCTTCACATCTGCCAAGCGTTGTGTATTTACAGGTCACTGGAGAACAGCTTGTCAGGCTCTATGGATCAAGCTGCCGTGCTATTAGTCATGCCTACTTTTTCAAAATTATCTTCAGTCCCGGGGTCTTGACAGGCATTCCTCCAAGGTGGCCGTCTGATTTTGGCTGAATCTCAGGTCTTGTCAGTTGGCATGTTTGACCATAAAATCAGGATATAGTTCAGTCTCTGCGGAGCAAATAGGTAGTTGTAATGTAAGAGACACACACAGCACAAATCAAATTGTTGTTGGCAAGCAGATTGTAGTTTTGAATGCTGTTAAATATGTGTCATTTCAAATTAACAATGATGGAAGAAATTGATCCTGCTGTTTGCCTTTGGAAGCAACACAACGAAGTGTCTTAACAAGTTGCAGTCACCCTTGTTAGTGCAAAGTCCTCAGTTGGTACATGGTATTCATAACAGCCTTCAATCTAATTTATAATATCCTAGAAATATATAAAAAAATCTGGATCTTTGTTGCTCTAGCCTATAAGTGTTTAAACAAGTTATTTATGTGTACACCAGCTTGTCACAGCACAAACAAGTAGATGATGAAGTTGGAAATAACTTCTTGCTTGCAGTCAAACAAACAAGAGGTCAAACAAAAAAAGGACACACATTTAAATGAGCAACATCCCAGCAATGGCCTCACACAGAGACCACTTTAAAAAAAATGTCTTATGTTATTTTCACAACCTGGGCCAAAATTGTATCAACTGACATGAGATTGTTTGTAATTCTGTTTGACATTGTGTCTTACCACATGACAGCTGGAGTGTGTCAGAGTTCAGACCCTGTTTTTAAGTTCACCCATACTGTTTAGTGCTTGAGGCAGCCGCAAAATCGTCACTTCGCCCACACTGAATTTGTTTTTGTTTATTATTGAGGCCGTTCTGTATTAGTGGGCAGCATCCTGTGTAGTGGGAAGATCCCGAGTAAATGGGGAGAGTTTATGTCACGAGCGGATGAACACCCACAACAGCGTAAGTACACATCATGTACTCATGCAGCATCACTGAGCCATCGGGCAAGACTAGAACTCTACACACTGAATATCATCCAAAGGAATAATAAATCAAAAGGAAATAATAATTCAGGATGAATATCAAGCAACTTAGGATACTTGAACAGAAATTTCTATGAGGCTTAGCAGTTCGTTGGTTGCTTGTAATGCCTGTAAGAAAAGAAACATATTCTGGCTGCTCTTTAGCATCTAGGTGTGCATATTTTCGTAAGATTTTAAGCCTTGGCATGTGTGTTTTGATTATGCCCATAATTATTATATGTGGTTGCACTTTATATGTATACCTGAGCAAAAGCTCTGCAACCACTGTGAAGCCTGTGCTCAAACATTGATTCAAATCAGATTTAGAGTACATCAATTTTCAGATATGTGGTTTCTTGCAAAGCATCAGAATACTTTACTGAGCAACTCCAACAACCTTAAGTTACTTAGGGCCAGTAATGGTACGTGGTTGACACATAAAACATAAATCAACTCCCTAATATGTTAGTAATCCATTGCTTTTTGACAAGAGCTATGCGTGGTATGAGTTATTGGCTTTGCTGTGTACGTGCGAATGTGTTACAGAAGAGACAGCTGCTGAATCGTATCATTATAATACTCTGAATCTGAGAAAAATTAGTAAAATCACTAAGAGAAGTTTCTCAAAGCATCATTATGTCTTGCTTGCTCTTTTAATTCACTTTAATCCTGTCAATCCAATGTGATAAGTGGGCAACCTCAATGAAATCGTTGAAAAAACAACTAAGTTATTGCAAATCAAAACACAGCTCACTTCTTAGGATATCCAGTAATCTCGCTGTGTTATGTGGGACAGTTAAGCCCTCAGTGTGAATGAGTGAGGATATTGCAATGTGTGTGGATGGAAGCAGCTGTTACACTTGAAAAGCTGAGTGATGTGAGCAGGAGGTGACACGAGGTTTTGCTGTGTGTGTGCAGGGCTTTGTTAACTCTTCCAGGGCCCGGCACAAAACTTATCTGTGACTTAATTTAATAGCATAATAAAAGATTCCCTTTCAGCCTCCTCCCACCCCCAGCTGTCTTGGTGGTCTTTGCCTGATGGTGACCCCAACTGTGGGTGACGGTGCAGGATTCTGTTTTGACTTTCCAAATAACTAACAAGCAAATATCTTTTAATAATGCTTTCAAAGCAAACAAATCATTACCTAAAAATCATTCCTGACGTCATAAAGGCATGTTTATACTGAGTCAGTAATAATTTACAGCTTGTGTTCTTGCAGTCCAGCGAAGAGAGCCGGCACACCGAAAATGTGTCCGTGAGAAAACTATTGTTCACTCACATCAAACAAAATCCCTGCTCCTCCCACTACTTTGCATTTTTTAGAATAGGATGTGAGCAATCCCGGGTGTCCTTGCATGTTTTAAAGTTATGTTTGAACACAAAAGAAACATATACTTACCATTCCATTGCTTCAAGTTCAGGGGCGCAGTACTATAGTTTGGTTGCCACAGCTGTCTTTCATCCTAAACCTCCCATTACTCCATCACACTGCTTCCTTTTGTTAGTGATTTTGCAACTGTATACATCATGTCTGTTGGGGTGAGTAAATTCTGTATGAGTAGCTAGTATGGAGTTACTATCAGCAGCGTGGAGGCCATTTCCTTTCAGGTGTGTAGGTGTGAACTGTGGATGGAAAAGACCTCACTTTAATCACCAGTACACTCACAGTGAACTCATCCTTTAGTATACAAGAGCGCTGGCAGCCTCAAACAAAACAGCAGTGCTCTGTCGCCTGTTTGCAGGGCGTACAGTGAGTGTAGGTGGTGTGTGTGTACATGAGTGAAGGAGGGCTGCAGCACACACGTATAAGCAGACTTTCGGGGAATTACAGAGGAAAACCTTTAGTCCTAGCAGCTGGCCACTAGCTGTGAGCACAAGACCCAAATAAGGAGCTGTGGTATATGTCTCCTGTATCTGGTACAAGGTTGCAAAGTCTGCCCTTCCTCAGAAATGAGGGCCAGCTGTTGAAGATGAAGGGCGATGAAGACACGTGGAAGCCTCAAATTTAGTCCTTTAAAATGATAAGATTATATCATTTATATAGCGTTATAATAATTTTTTACATATTTTGCAATATGTCCATATATGACATTTAAGTGTCTGTAGTTTTTTGGGTTTTTTTGCTTGTTTTTTTAATTGATCTGCAAAACACACCAATTCAACAAAGTGAAAACCCTTATTCCCACATATGGTCTGGTAACCTGTCTCACTTCTAAAAACAATGTAGACATCTGATGCTTCTGGTGTGCTAACGTTTGTATGCAGGAATGAATAGGGTCCCTTGGTGGTGTGTGTTTGACTTTAAGCCAGAAAACAAATAATTGAAATAATCAGCCAAATTGTTCTAATAGTTTGTGTAATCACAATTAAATCAGAGCAACTGTGTGTTACTCTAAGTGGTTATAAGTAGTTGTAAGAAATAATGATGCTTTGCCCGTCTTAACTTAAATCATTCAACACAAACAAGGTGCCAGATTATCAATGTGTTTACTTTCATAAGTGTATATATGCACTGTGATCAGTCTCTGCATGGTGACAAAACAGCACCAACAACGGACAAAATGTGGACTTATTTTTGAGGGAATGCAAGTTTTGTTTAATCAGTAATATTAATACACAAATATAACTTAATTATAATTTTGATTGGGCACAGGTTGCATCACTAAAGAGTAACAAAATAAAAATGTTCATATGAAAATGTCATTATGGGGAAATGTCCTGTTGTTAGTCACTCAGACACTCAACATCTTGCAAAAATTGGCACTGCAGCAGCAAATGCGTGACAGAGTTTTACTACCTGTGTTTATACTGATTATTCCAGTGCGGCTGTTTACCAGGTGAGTTTACACAAAATATGGCACCAGGTTGAGTGGATGACCACAAATGTCCCAGCCAGAGACATGTGGTGGAATTTCCCTTTTACCAGAGTGAGTGGGTGATTTGAATTTTCTGTGGTTTGTGATTTATTTCTGAGCATATGCATCCATGTAGGAGTAAATTGGCAGCGTCATTGAAAGCTTTCTGGAGAACTCTTTTTCCTCCGCATCTTTAGCTATTCATCTGTGATTAAAGTGGCCAGACCTACTACATAGCTCCAGTTGGGAAAAGGTGCAAGCTCAATGATGCAGAAACAATAGATTCTCAGGTCAGAGTGAGAACATGACAGCAACAGGCATCCTCCAACTCAAGGAACAAGGAAGCAACAGCAGTGGAGAAACCACACTGAGCCTGAGCTGCTTCTCAAAAGACAGATCAAGAAACAGCCCTGTCTGGGAGTGTGCTGTGGAAAACGCCATGTGTTGCACTGTTTCCAACTGTACACATTCTGGTGTCCACCAGCAGCCATTCCAGCACCCGTTTCCGCACCCGTACCATACCCTGCCCTGCCTAAAGTGAACTTTGCTTCTTTGCAGTGCATGAGCAGCTGTTGTGCAATCACACACTGGGCTGCTCTTTGATTTCACTTCAGTGCTGAGACGATTGAGGCAGGCAAGACCAGGCATATCAGCTATGTGACTGAAAAATGGAAATAGGAGTCAAGAATATAAAAGAAGACACACTGGTTGTGGTAGTGGCAGTGTTGTAGATGAGTGGGTGGTAGATTAATGTTCCTGGCAGGCTCCATTTTGTTCATTTCTAAACATTCCTGTTTCATACTGAAGGTGTTTGAATTGTGGATCATTTTCTATTGAAAAAATGCTTTAAGTGCACTCTTATTCATAATGGCTTCTTTCGTGCGACCTACCTACAGTAAATAGTAATTTAATTCCTCTGTGGGTATTTGACATGAAATCTCTCTTGCTCATTTTGAACTGATAGATGCTGGATGTTGCGACTGATTGGGTGTGCCCATATTGTATGTGTGGAAGTAGGTGCGTGCTTGTTTTTTGTTGGCTTTGGCAAGCTGAAATATGTTCCAACTTAAGATCATGTCAACAAATCTTCTTTTCTCAACCCTCCTCTTGAATTACTCTTGTATCCATCGTTTTTCTGTCCTTTCTTCCCCTTTAGTTCTGTTTTTTTTCTTTTATTGCTGCTGCATTTGCCCGGACTTGAGCTCCTTTCAAATTATGTTGTGATTTTTTAATTGAGAAAATAAAAACGTGCTTGCCATTTATTATTTAGTGAACAAAATTTAAACATCAAAAGTCTTTTGTTAGCATAAAAGCAAATTCTAATATAAAGCGGATCTTCTTTGTAGCCTGTGTCTGCAAGCAAGGTCCAGACATATTTCTTGCTTTGTTATTGGTGTAATATGTCCGTGGTTCTGGTTTCTACTGAACTACTCAATACCACACCAAGATAAATGGCTAAAAACTACAAATAATATATTTTTTCCCCTTTTCTGTCATGTATACATCATCTTTACCCTCACTGCACATTCTCTTTCACCACATTAGATCCTGCTGTCAGCAACATCATATTGCACTGAAACCACATTTCCCAATCTGGTCTTTTGTACTTTATCTTTATCTGTTTATCTTATTTACTCATTCCATTTAGGAAAGACAGGTTTTGCAGAGTGGCAGAAGGTTAAAAAATAAAAAATAGTCGAGCATATTGCTGTCCACACAAGTGCAGCAAGAATGCATGCAATATGAATTGGCCTCTAGTATAGAGATAAAAGATCTCGGTCCCAGCTGTAACAGGAGACATGTCAGACATTCCCTGCCAAGAGTCGGGAGGTGAGGGGAGGGAAGAGGGGGGCACTCACTGCTTTTTTTCTGCTACATAAAACTGACTTTTGGAAAAGAATGTCTTGGTGGCAGAGCTATTACAGATACCACCCTCTTTATGTCTCTGCCGAATGATCTGTACTGATGACATTCATCACTTTCCCAGATTTTTTATGGTTTCAGTTAAATTTGAACCCTTGTTTGAATTATGATAATTTACACGATCTGATAAAATAAAGCGTAAAAGCCCCTGTGTGGCACTGCAGTATGGTTCCAACTATTGATATACCACAACTAAGTCTTCTACTTAGGTGATATACCGTATTATTTATTGGATTTTTTGTCAAACATAACAGTTGTGCATGTGTCTGAGTTTAGAAAAAGTTACTTTACATTTTAAACATAAGTATACATTTTCATGGCTGATAAGTTGTTAGATAAGAATTAAAATTTCTGGCTCTTTGTATCCCTGTAGCTGCCTTGCTTCGCTGCAGAAATGTATTGCTGTACTGAGGTGGTTACTGTCTGCACACTGTTCTTCACTCACTGACATACTCCCAAATAGGGTACATAATTTATACTTTTTATCCTGATAACATTGCTTTTAAGAGCGAAAACATAAAGGCATAACAAACTCCAGATGTAACCGATCCACCACCGGTTGAATAACTGCCTTGGCTTCTTCCCCACACAGAGTCAGAATCTGTCTTGTGTTTTGAGATGGCTCTCCGTTCAATTGCAATGCAGAAGTGAAAAGGATTAAGCCAAGCTGCAGTAAATTATAAACATTTGTCATAAATTAAGAGGACATGTGTATAACTCTGCACCATAGACAGGCCAATGAAAATGTATTTCATTACACAATTCAGTGTTTGGGGCTGGGTTGTGAGGTGCAGCGCAGGGCTAGGATCCAGTGTGAGCCCTTTTCTATTTGCTGCATATGAACAGGATGCCTCAAGAGGAAAAAAACTGTGCAATAGGGACCTCTCTTTTCATTTTTACGATTTTCCTAGAATCCTTTGGAGAGTGTGGAAAGACAGGCATGTTTATGAAGGTTTCCAGATGGTCCTGCTTGCACCCCCAGCTTTTCTTTTCAGTTCTTGAGCCATGAAGGATTAATCAAAGTCAGTGGTAAGGGCTGATGGCTAAACACTGTGGCTCTTACTAACCCAGAGGAAACCTCTCTTCAACTCCAACTCAAATTCAGCCCTTGGGCTACAGGACCGAGGAAAGTTGAAACCTGAGGTTAAAAACCAGGCAAACTTAACTAAACCATGGCGGCATAAGTGCAGATAAGCGAACTCTGCCCCTAACTCTGTTTAGCAGAGCAGCTGATCTCCTCCTTGGGTTAAAGGAATTTGTCTGCGCCATCCAGCCAGGAAAGCAGAGTCAACCTTGACAAATACACCTGAACTCTGGTCCCCAGTGTGAGGAGGGGGGATTGTGCAGCGTGACTGTAGAGAGACAGCACCATATGGCACGGCAAAGAAATGCACCAGAACAAATTGATGGAAGTTTAGTCATTTGGATATACATATTTATGGATTACATGTAACATGTAAAGAGTAATTAATGGCGCTTGTTGTCATTCTGGCCATGACTGAATGATTGAATGCATTTTCACAGTAATGCAAGATGAAAAAAGAAAACATCCCGAGTGCTTTGATCAGGCTAAGGTCTCTCTTTTATCAACCATTTTTAGCCTCACCATTACTGTCTTGTCTCTTGGGCATTAGTGTAGATAAAAGTGCTGTCTCTGGAAAAAGGATGACAACCGATGAAGAAAACAACACAAAATAGGAACAAGTAAGAACAAAACTCTTAATTTTAAAATAAGAAAAAGCTATTTTAGTTATTAGTGCAGCCCTTAATTATCACTTCAAACACTGTATAGAGAAAACAATCCTTCAGTTGACAGGACTAACTGGAGCAGGTGGAACGAGGGCTCCGAAGTGTGAATTTATGTCTGATATGTTAGTAAAATATGTTTGAATTACACTGTCAGGAGGTTTTCTGCATATTTTGACACAAGCATATATTACTGATACATGACAGTGCAATGTACTGTAGTTTCTCAGTTTTCTTTATTAGACACGTGCAAAAACACTGCCATCCAGAACAGCTGCTCTGCATGGCAATGATGAATATGTACAGCATTACTACACATGTTATCATGCCAACTTTCAACAGAAATTACTGGTGGTGGTCTGTTGCACATACACTAGTTGATTACAGATGAGTCCACCTCATGTCAGCCATTTGGAGTCAACAGTACAGTATTCATACACTCTAACATTTCTTTAATAAAACAATACAATACAGAAGCAGAGTGTGATTAAAGTGGCCATACACACAAAAGAGAATTCTCCTTAGCTAACCACACAGTGCTGACTGATATAAAACTAAGACAGTTTATGCAATTAAACATTTAAAAAAGTTAATAAAAACAAAATCCACTGAGCAATATAAAGCCTTTCGATAGACAACGACCACATACAGTCACAGACAGAGAAAAAACACATACTGTTTGAGTTATTCAAAGATCGCAGTTAATGTTATATATGTAACCCAGAATCCCTGATGCACATAGAAGCAACAGCAGCTGTCAGAAACAACATAAAACTAAATTATGTTTAAATTAGCAACATATTGATACACCACTTTATTGTTCAGTCATGAAATAATAGTAAAATAACAGATTTTCAGTCAGAGATCTTAAGTCTGCACTAATTGAAAGCAGAAATGTTTTCCCACAGTGTTTTCAAAAGTTATCTTGTAAGCTACAGTGCAACAGCACTACCACAATTATTTCAATATAACTCTTTAACCACATCACACAGCCCTGAATGTGATGCTCCTCTGTTTGTATGTGTATCTCTAATCATGTCAATAATTTTTTTAGGTCTTGTCATTAGTTTTAATCTCAAGTAAACATGTGGTGCAGCCTGAGTAAACACTGAATTGGCTGAACCAGATCACCTCAGAGAGAAAACACTGTTCTTGGTTCATCACTGGGACAGGGTCTGTGTGTACCGCTCCTTGTATGGGTTTTCCAGTAAGTGGAAACACTACAACCAGCGTTGTCTTCTAGTAATTTTGTAGTTTTGTCATGTTAAACTGCTCTCAGCTTCAAGTGAGCTCTGTAGCTCACTAAACTACTTGTTGTTCGTTCTTTTTTAGTCGAGGTTGCGAACATTGCGAGCATTTAACTGTTTTATGTCAAAATATCAACAGACAGGATGAAGTATGGAGAAAAATCTATATTTTTCATTAGCAAACACAAATGTTTGGATTCATTTCTTATTAAAATGCATTTATCTGGCTTTTCAGTGAGTAGATGGAGTTCCAATTTATAACACAATAATATTGATTATGAGTAAAAATTTTACAGTAGAAAGTAGTTCATTGGTGTGGCAAAACATGACTTCAGTGTTACAACATGTATGTCCAGCTCGAGGTGCTGCAGCATCAAATTAGCAGGCACTTGGATATTGCAACATCCAATAAACACTGGACTTCTCTCTTAACTTTTATTACTTACTTTATTACTTATGCCTTTTAAACCCTTCAACAATACCAGATGGATTTGAAATCCTTGTAAATACCTCAATCCAACCTTGGCTCCTAGAAATTAAGAATATAAAGTATGTATTAATTAGTTTCCAAGGGAAATGTAATTGCAGCCAATTTAACCTAGTGCTGTGAATGCATAAACATGTATTATTTATATGCCTATCTTGGATATTGATTTGCAAGAGCTCATATTTTAGGAAACAATTGAAATATGTTGTTTTTAACATTTTGCTGATATGTTTAGTGCCAACATTTTTTTACATTTTGGGACATTTAAAAAGACATTACTGTTCTCTGAAAACATATTTGCTGTTGTGTATTAGCAGTATATAAACAAGATTTTTAGAGGACAGGATTGCACAATCATAACTCAAAACATACAGTTATGTACTGGTGGAAGTGCCAGTAACTTTGTCAGTTTTATGTTGGAAGCTTGCCACACCTCATGGAAACACATTCATATGCTTTTGAAATTTTGTGCTGACAAGTGCAGTTACTTTCTAATAAGTTTATCTTAACTTAGGGTTTTTTCACAACAATACATAGAGTGATAGTTCCAGTATTTATCATAAGGATCTGTGGGCATTCAGACACTACTGCTGGCTGCAGATGAAGATGAAGAAATTAATCTCATAATTCTGCGGCATATCCCTGTCCTGCCTGGATATTTTACTGCTGCTCAGCAGGTTTTAACATACTTTTGTCAGGTTTTACAAGTTTATTTTAAAACCTGAAGTGGGTGCACATGTGTGATTTACAAGTGTTTGGTGCATCATTTTAGTTCAGTTCAGTTCCCACCCTCTTGCCTCCAGCTGTTTGAGTCAGAGGAGACATACTTTCAACTTTGAACTTGACATATTGATCTGAATTTGATGAGTTTGCAGTTGTTGAAAATGGTGCCATCAGGATTTAAAGTGTCCTAAACAGGATTTGGTGTCCAATATGAACCAAAGCCTTTCTTACATAGGCTTTTCATGTCACTATCTAGCCCTAAATATGATGAATATGATGACTGTTAAATATAAATATTGTTTTGATTTGTGTTTACTCTACAGATTGCAGTTTTTATTGTGTATAGGCTGTGTAGGCGCCACAGTTATGTACAGGGAGTTGTATGATATGGTTTTGTTGATGGTGTGTATGTTTTATAATTTAGATAAGGATCATTTAGATAGGATAATGTAAAAAACATGTACTCATGTACAAAACATGAGTTGAAACCAAAATTTTCCACCAGAATGTTGTAACCTCTGTGTTACAACAACATGTCTGCTATGAGGGAGTAATTGTAGGACGCACAAGAAAGAAGAGCGGACAGCAGAGAAAAGGAGGATAGGATAAGAAAATTGGGACACTTACTGTGCAGTGTCATAGATTGGATGTCAGTCGATGACTTGAGGCCAATAAATGTTCTCAGATGGATTGTTTTTGTTAGTAGTGGGATATATGCCTTTTTTTAAAAGCCACTGAGAGCTAGTTGCTGCAGTTACTTGGATCTTGTGTTTGAAAGGTACGGGGTTGTTCCATGTCCCTGTGACACCTTAGATTTGCATTGACTTGTGATAATTTTCCCAAAGATATTCAAAAATGTTACCCTTATATGACATGGGGTTTGTATAGGATCATTTTTATTATTTTGGAGCTGATTGATATATACTGCTGACATTTAACTGTTATAAAGACAACATTACAAGGTTTTGCCGCCAGACCCTGCAGGGACTGAACCTTGGAGCTCTTGGCCAATCCGACTGCATGTCTTGTCTTTAAAGAAAGATACTCAGGGTACACAGAGAAAGCCTCACTTTTTTATTTTTTGAAAGTAAAATAATGTCCACAGGAATGTACTTGTCCTCTTCCTAGGAGCAGACAGGTGGTGTTTGTTTTTTAGGCAAATGAACCTTGGTTGCTGTGAGAGGATGTGTGGGTTCTCCACCTGTCAGCGTTCAATTGGATGGAAACAAAAAACAAGTTGGGCCTAAAACCTTCCCAGACTGTAGAGTAGTTTAGTGTAGTATCCTGTAATGGTGCACAAATCAACATGTCGTCATCCAAGTAAGGATGGAAGTCATTCTTTACAGTAATGGAGAGAAATATGATTTATTTGCCCTCATTCCACTTAGCCCGAAGGTTGCACTGAGTGATGTGTGTCATTACAAATACTGCCCATAACTCTCTCAACAATTGGGTTTATCATCATATGTTATCATAGTGTAGTCTGTTGAATATTTAATAAATCACATAAATGTTAATATATATAGATCAATGGCCATGTGCTGTAATGTGACAAGGAATCTATGACTATAACATAAACAAAAGTAAGTCATTGCCAATGCCAATTAGAAAGAAATTTGGAGCTCAAAAAAGCATAAGCACCTGGTCATGTACTATAGCATTACCTTGTTAGATGACAACAGGGTATCATTATGATGAGATAATATAAGTTATCTTATAACTAACCCTTGACTGAAACTGGCTAGAATGGAGGAGAAAAAAAGTGAGTACAGTCATGGTAAAATGGTTTTGGTATGAGCAGTAGTCAAATAAACTTTGACAGCAGAACATGACCATGGTTCAACTATCAGCCTTGATCCTTTCTGTGTGAAGTTTACATGTCTTCTGTCTCCCTGTGTGGGTTTTCTCCGGGTCGTCTGTTTTTCACCCACAGTCCACCCACATGTAAGCCAGGTGGACTGGAGATTATTTGCGAGTGCGATTGTCTATGTGTTAGCCCCTACAGACGACTGATGATCTGTCCAGAACGTTTCCCTCCCTCCCACCAGTGCATTCTGGGATGGGCCGCTGCCCTAGATAGAGACAGAGAAAAGGTAGTCATGCAACTTGTTTTGCCGACTTTTGTTTTCGCATCATTTACAGTTGAAGACTGCACAAGGCTTCTATTTTGAGCGTAGGAGTTTTTGTTTTTTTTTCTTTTACAATTTTATGAGGTTCCCTCCTCCTGACAGCTTTGTCTGATCTTTTTACAAGGTGTTTTACACGCCAGCGCTCCAGCAAGAGGTCAGGTGTGGCAATGAGGTAGTTCTGATTAACTGGTCAACATGTATGGAAAATCTTTGGGTCAACAGCATCTAGTAGCTTTGATAGTTCAATTACATGACAGTTTGTGATTTAAGCCTTAAAGACCGTGTAAAATGAATTCAGACATTTTCTTCTAAACACATAGGTCATAAATGTATTTCTAAAAAAGGTGTAAAAAGCATTTCAACCATTTAGATTTGAATTGTGGAGCTAGGCTTCACAAACTGTGTTTCAAGATTTCTGTGTTCAGGTATAAATACATTCAGCGCACACTACTACAACTACAGTCTACAGTTAGCCAGTTAGCTGAGTTAGCCGCAGAGTTAGCCGCCGAGCTAGCAGCTGAGTTAGCCGCTGAGTTAGCAGCAGAAAGCTCTCAGATATAGCGTCCATCTTTATGGTAGAGGTGGTGACTTTGATTGACAGGTGACACTTGGTAGAGGGCGGGGTTTCAGCGAACTTGGCGGGCACGCCCACAGCGTTTAGGAGCAGAGAAATAGGCAGACTTTTACACAACTGTGAAGCCTAATTTCATTAATTTTTGTAATCATTGAAATTTGGCAGGGTGGTTAACAACACACTTTTCTGTGGTATGTCAAACTCAGAACACATATTTATTCTTACTTTACACAGACTTTAATCCCTTTTTACAAAAAAAGTGAAAGGTCCGTCATAAATCTCAGTAAGTCTCATTAAATTAAAACTGTATGATCTGGGTTGTTGTTTTGTCTGTAATGGCATGGTAGTCTGCCAAAGCAGTACATGCAATAACACTGAAAGGACGATTTTGGAAAAATGTTGACATCCATTGATCTCTTCTTGATGTTTGAAGTTGGAAAGTAATACAGTAGTTTTTGCAGAGCTATGATCTCCTATTTTGGCATCAGATTATATTCTATAAAAAATGATTTAAGATTTGTAGTTTTAGTTGATGATGTGTTTGGAATTTGAAAAGTGCTGAGTTAAAGTGTCTACGTTCTTCACAGGCTCATATTGGCAAGTGAAGCACAGTCCTGTGTCTGCTTTGTTATGCAAACTAGCAAGGGAATAAACCGCTGTTGTTTCAGCTAAACCACAAGTCTGCTTCTGAATGTGGCGCTTCTCCAGCCAGCGAAGAAAGCTAAACTGACTTCTTCAACTGCGTGACAAATGGGAGTCGTGAAGTCTTGTCGTGGTGGCAAAGAGCCTATATGTCAGAGGCAGTTGAATACAATCCTACTGCAAATTCTTGTCACAATATTATGCATGACATGAATATCAGGCTCAGTTGAAGCTGACGCATAAAGGTCTTCCAATCGGAAACTACTGTATCCCCACCAGTAAGCTGCCACATTGTGTGGAGGTGCTAATAGCGTCTGACAGCAGGTACACAGTTGAGATCACGTGTCAACATCTGACATGCGAAGCCCACTCCTCCCTTCTCAAGCCCAATCCTGCCGCTGCGCATCTCTCTCAGCACTCCCCTTGCTTCAAACGTCCCTGCTTTTGTCCTGATAAGCAGACTTCATCCCAAACATATTATATCTATTCAGTCGGGGGGATTACGTGCAGATACATGACATTTTGGGCCATTCCAAGGACCTGAGTCAACGCATAAACAACTCCTACGCTAAGTCAGGGAAATATTTATCTTTGCTCATAGAACTTCTTGAGATAGTGTCAACACTGCTTAGAGACACAATTACATTTGAGGATAGAAAACTAAGAGTCCTCGTGGAAATACAAGTGTATATGAGTAAAGCTGAGAATACTTGTATAGACTGTTATACTGATAAAAATACAAGTGTAACATAAACCGATTCATGACAGCCAGATACATATTATATGAAAATCCTGTGCGTGACTATATTTATTTTGAGATCATCATTTATTAACCTTACTGGGGCTCATTAGAGAGTAAAATTGACACAAAAAAGGATTAATTAAGATGATTTTTTCTCTCTCTGTCTTTTCTTCAGTAACCACAACACCATCTCCAGGCTCAGGCCACGCCAGAAGATGTAACGACACAGAGAAGGCCTACTGTGTGAATGGCGGCGACTGTTACTTCATACATGGTATAAATCAGCTCTCCTGCAAGTGAGTAATCTCTGTTTTTGGATTCACCTCGAAAAACTGAATTTACATTGTCTTTGTCCTACAGTGAACTGAAAGCTCCTCTCGTTACAGATTGTCTTTAACAGTAATGTTCTTTAATACACTAACTACAAATTTTCATCCCGCTGTTTGTTTTCATGAGAGCACTTGATTCCAGTTCTTCTTTTTTTCAGCAGCAGCAGCAGCAGCAGCAGCAACACATCACAGGGAAGCGCTGCCATTCTGCTTAACTACCCACCTGTTGTGTATTCTAACACTAATAATGGAGTGAGGCGGTGGTGTGCTCATCCTTTTAAGTCATGTTTAGTGTACAGGAGGGCTGCACATTAAAAGCCTTTTCAAAATGTCATGAGTCACTGGTTTAGTAGTGAGCAAATATTTATGCCTGTTAGAGGCCCCCAATGAGGTAAATAGAATCATTGCTTACATTTAAGGTCCTTGGCAAAGGGGATCACGACCCATGTCTAAAGTGCGCTGGAGAAACCGTGTGTCTCAGCTCGTGAGGAAGTGTATAGAGTTAGAAAAAACTTGTTTTTTCTTTGACATTTACATTTTAGTTTGTATTTGTCTCAATGTCAAGAGAGACTATTAAAGGCAGTCTTCAAAGGGAAATTAGTACTTAAAATAAGTAGTTTTCCCTCCGGTTTCTTTCCTGCTTTTCAAGAAACGAACACATTATTGTTATCATTATTAATCAGTATAGTACAGCTGTGTGAGGTTGTAATTGTTACAACCAGTAAAACTCAACAGTAGACTAAAGTAACAAAACAGGCACATCACCTCCTGTCATGGTTGTCAAATATTATGTTGCATGTTCTGTTCCACCATATGTCAATATAACACAAGTCATTTTGGCTGGTTTGATATAGAGCAGAAACACTGGCGCAGCTTCTGTGCCCAGTTGGCCCAAGGAAGAATGCTCAACAAGCAACGAGTACATGGCTGCAACAGCCGTTCAATACGCTGTGTACAAATTGGAGGCAGCAATAACTCAATTGCTGCAGCTAATTCACTCACGGCCGGGGCATGGGTCCAGAAAAGTTGGATAATGCAGTGAAGGCCTGCAGGGATTTGTTGCCCCACAGCCATCTCATTCAATATAGGCCAGGCTTCAGTGGGTATTACTCACTGGCTAAACAAGTCCTGCAGACAGCTAGCCCTACTTTAATGCCCAGCTCCTTCACTTTGAAGTAAAAACTTTTGCGGGGGGCAAAGGAAAGGTTAAGAAATGACCTAAAGCTGGTAAATAACTAAATTAAATATATTTTCCTTCACTTAAGTTAATTTAAAATTCAGAAAGTTCAGGCTCTTTTCAACATATTAATAAATATATAAGTAATGGTTTATATTCACTGTCATTGTACATAAAGCATCCTTATAAGGATGTATTTTGCCAGTAAAATGTTAAATAATGAATACAAAGTGGAGTTAGTTAGAACAAAAGCTGGGAACCTTTACCAGAACTTCCGAATCCCCTCTCTCCGGGAATTAAGAAAGGAATGAGTTGTGCATGTACAGTATGTCTGCTGTAAAGCACAGATCCTGTTTAACGTCTCCTAACACATGGTAAAACTCTCATTTTCCCCCCCCCCTTCTAAATGTTATGTGTTTATTTTTTGAATAATGAACGGTCTATTACCTCCCACTTTTTTTTTTTTTTTTTTAGAAAACCAATGAGATAAAAGAGTGATAATAGAGTTTGCAGTTGCACCACAGTGGGTTTTTGCACACTCATCTGATTTTTACATTAGGTCGTGACAGTTTATTTCTTTCATCTTCCAGCCGAGTTTCCTTGGTCTAGGTGCAGCTTATCCCCCCAGTTCAACGGCATCACTCAGGATGAGTAATTAAATGCTGAATGTTATGGTGCTCCTGGGACGCGTTGTGTGAAACCAGTAAATCACGAGCAATGACCTTTGTTGGATTGGTGGTCTGTTTGTGACTGTGGGTGGAATGTTGGTGCCCCTAAAAGACCAACTGCTCATCCTTATGGGGTTATAATGAGGAAATATGGTTTAGCCCAACAAACTTGATGAGAATGATTGTCTGTCTTTAGTTATAATAATATAAAATCATGTTAGACAACTCTGACCAATGTTTCAAAACACAAGTAAACAGTTGTACAGTCATGATTTTCACTGATAGCCATCTCCATATTCAAATATTTTTCAGAACCGTATTTGATTTGGATATTATTTCCTTCTGATTTGACTAATTCACATCACAGTCTTACCAGTTATAAAGCTGTCACATATGCAGGTTATGAACACAGCTACTGAGCTCCCAAAAGGCACCAAGAGAAGAAACCACATTACCACATTTCAGATTTGCTGCACAGGCTTCCTAGAATTGATTTATTGATCACTTACAAAGCAGTGCATGATTGATCCGCAGATACATTCCACTTATTCCTCCATATACTCAAGAATATTACTCTTCTCTCATCTCCCCAAAATCCATACTCTGGTCAAAAGGATAATGGGCCTTTGTTGTTAGAGCGCCTGAAACCTACAGTATATCACCTTTTATATGATCATTTTAATCCTGGGTTGGTCAAACTTATTATTATAATATATATTGACCTTTGAGATTATTATATATCAGTTTATATTTTTCCTCTCTTACACTTCTTACATCATTTGTAGAAGGTATTTTTTATTTTTCTATTGTTTTCCTTTTTTTATTTTAGAGTGAAACCTTTTACTGCTTAACTTATTTTGTGGAATTGCTAGTAAAGCATTATTATTTATTATTATTATTATTATTATTATTATTATTATTATTATTATTATTATTATTATTATTATTATTATTATCATCAGTATTAGTAATATTAGTAGCAGTAGTAATAATTTCTAATGGAAACATGAACAGGTGGGACATTCATCACTGATGTTGTCGTGTTTGGTGTGTTAATGAACACATTAACACTTGTGTCAAAGTTGCCTGTATTTTGCGATGTCCACATGGTTTCACTGTGACCTTTAACAATGTCTGTGAAGGGATATGAATCCCTAATATTTACAGTTCACCTCACTTCCTGTGTTTTCCTTTTCATAACACTTTTCTGCTCCTTCCCAGATGTCCGGATGGATACTTCGGCCCACGATGCTTACAGACTGAGCCGCTGCGGTTGTACATGCCCAATCCTTTCAAAAGTATGTTCACTTGATATGAGCAGCTGAGAACAGAGACACAGTTGTCACTGGATTACCTCTGTGGACTCCTGCATTCCCCCCCCCCCCACAAGTTCTCTTCCTCTTTCTCCTCCTCTTTCTCCTTCTCAGGTCAACACGCAATGAGCTGTGCACTACACCATGTACACGGTGGTGTCATCCATGGGAACACTCTGCTTTCTGCTGTCTGTAGTTGTGCTGTTGTTCTAATTCTGTGTCTCCCTCCCTCTCTCCCTGTCCCTCCCTCCCTCCCTCTCTCCCTACTCACTTTTTTCTTATGCATACTCTCCTTCACACTCCACCCTTGCCCTCTCTCTTCCTGTTTTCTTTCTCTTTCTCACTCATCCACCACCCTTCTCCTCCCTCTCTTTTTGTGGCTTTGTTTCTTTCCATCAGGTGTCCAAATGACTTTACTGGTGATCGCTGTCAAACCTACGTTATGGCCAGTTTCTACCGTATGTCAATTTCCTCTTCTGTCACTCTGTCAGACTGTCATCGTGTCATGCGTGCATGCTGGGTGTAGAGAGGTTGCATTAATTTAATAATTTCCTCTTAGGCTATTACCTAATAGTTGTGTCTGTGCCTTCTCTGATGACTCATTCACTAGCTGGCACAGTTTAGCAGAGACTGTTGTTGTGTTTGGTCTGCATGTAATATTGTATGCCCTTTAACTCTCAGTATATTGCATGTGCACTCAGAATAAGAGCTGGTAATAAGTTTGATAACAAGTAGAAGGCTGAATTTAAATGCTTTGTCAAGATTTGATTTGCACAAAGTCAGTTGCATGTAACAACACAGTCTAATGGCAAAACAATTACTAAAACCCTGCTTTACCTTCAGCTCACTTACTAATTATGCCTGTTTATGCATTTTATCAGCTTCAAATACAAACATGTATGATCCTATTAGAGCTGATTCATAGATGAAAAGCCAGACCTGACCAATTAGCATTAACTAATAGGCATGACGAATGATTGAATCTGTTAAAATGATAAAGAAATGATTGTTGAGAGCCATTGGTTACAAGGATCTGGTCAGCAGGAGCATGTAGTTTGAAATGAAAATGTAGTTTATCTCATTTGTAATACACTGTAGGCCTTTTTCTTCATATTCCAATTGCTTCTATAAACTCAAGCAATATGCTTCATGTAACACTTCCTTATGATATATTACTGTAAAAGTGTGACCCTTTAATTGAAGTGCATCCTTTAATATGTAACTCGTATACAGAGGCGGACTTTGCCATTTGGTAGGCAACTGCCTGGGGCCCCTAACTTAAAGGGCCCCAAACAGCTATGGATTTATCATGACGTTAAGATATGAAAAATATCAAATTATGTTACTATTCTAACAGAGTGTTCCCTGAAATAACTTACAAAAGCCCCCCAGAGCACAGAAAAAATATGAGATACTTCTACTTCAGAGGAAAACATTGTACTACCACATTTACCTGATAAATAATGTTCCTGGTTATGTTGAAGGTCCAGACTTTACTCACAAATATAACAAATAAAATATCTCTCCAGTATTACATGAGTATTAAAAACTGTACCTTGAACAGATGTTAAGTACAGTAAGTACATTTAAGTAAGTACACTTGCTAATAATACTACTGTCACTTGTCATTTTTGAGTATAAATATGAATGCAGGACATTTAACAGTAATTTTACTGTGCTGTATGAATAGTCTCTACTTAAGAAAACAGTTTTGAGTACTTCTTCTACCATTGCCAATACCAACATTCCCAGTATGAGAAAAGGTGAAAATCAAGAAAGACAGAGTTTGCCTGCAGCCCCCAAATTACTAAATCCGCCCCTGCTCATACGTGAGCCAACATGACAAAGTACCAGTTGTAACGCGTGAAAATCATAACTAATTTGGTTGTGAAATAATTAGGGATTTGCCAATAATTTACTGTAAATATTTAAGTGTTCGTGTTTGTTGTGTTACAGTTGCTTTGACTGGAACATACATGCACACACAGGCTAGACAACATTTCACTTGCCAAGCGGTTAGAGGCAGTTTCCAGTTTCACATATATATCGCTAACTTACTTATGACCTACATTACAGCCAGACTCTAGTAAACACCAAAGTCCACACCAGAGCATTCAGCAAATTAAAGTTCTCTTGCTAACACACATTGCTATAGTAGTAGTAACAAAATGGTGCTCTCACAGCACAGATGCTAACTGTTCTCTCAGATGTCCTCAGCACACAGTTCACACGCTACAGTAGAGTGCTGTGTCAAACAGCTTCGCTAGCCTGGGGAAAGAGAAGTCAACTCTGCACCACTCCACACGGCAACATCAGCAAACACATCCATCAACTACAGATTTATACAAAGATTAGATGAAGGTTTATGGAGAACTACAGCCTGATAGATCTTGCCCCTAAGGTTTTTCCTTTGAAAACTATCCACGTGGTCTGGAATTGTGCCTCTTTAATGAACTTGTTACTGCAGTCTTCATTGTTTACACCTCAATATTTCCTGTTGGTGGATTACTTGTCAAATAGATATTGATAGTTGTGAGTGACATGACATTACTGAAAAACAAACAACTGAGATTTCA
The DNA here is from genome assembly GCF_963691925.1 of Scomber scombrus. Classification (NCBI taxonomy): domain Eukaryota; kingdom Metazoa; phylum Chordata; class Actinopteri; order Scombriformes; family Scombridae; genus Scomber; species Scomber scombrus. The sequence continues at coordinate 12,714,176 of NC_084983.1, forward strand.
TGTACTGTAGCTTTGTTCTCTGAGGAAAAGAACATGCACAAGATTTTAAACACTGTATAATAATCAAAGACTAGAATTAAATACAAAACCTCAGTATTTGAGTTAAGATTATTGAAATGGATCTACTGTACCACTATCTTTCTGCGTATTTGTCAGTGTTATGTCTTTTTCAGTGTAACATCCCAGTTAGAAAATAACTGCATCTGCTTTTGGAGTTGCCTGATGCTGCCACACAGAGTCTCATCCCTATAGCCTGACATGCAGAGCTGTTTATTGTATGTTGGCTCGGAGTACCATGCGAAAACCGCCGTCTTAACTACAAGTAATTTCATATCACATTAAGTCGTAATGTACTGTGCTGAAATTACTTGTTTTTTGGCAGAGTGGAAGGTGGTGTGTGGGAGCTCTTTTTCCTTCACTGATGGCTCTTTCTGCATTCTGTTTAACTTGAGTGCAGCTGTGTGACTGCATCAACGACAGCATTTATTCCTAGTTCTCATGCAGCCACATGAACACAGAGCTTAGATTATTTGGTCTAGAAAAGAATGACCTAACAGTTTGCACACATAAAGGGACTGTATGTAAGAATTATGCAGCAGTTTACATGTATTAGTTTTTTTTTTGTTTTTTTTATTGCCAATGTGTGAACACGTTGTAACATTAGTTAAAAAATGAGACCTTTCCCTGTAGTTGCCCGTATCAGCCTAGGAATTTTTATTTGAAGGACTCCTGTCTTTTCTGCAAAAATCGAACAGATGTGATGTTTTTGCGCACTTCCAGGTGCCTTGCCTCTTTACCGATAACGTACTGGCACCCACCACAACAAAAACTTTGCTGCTAACTTATCTGACTAGAAACACCTGGCAGATATTAGCTCCCCAGCTCTGTTATCCACCAGGTTGGCTAGCCACCTAATCATGCCAGCTATCGCACTGTTTCTGGCTACAGTAATTTGTTTTTTTGGGTGGTTGAGACAGCTCGCTGCCTCTGTTGACCGCAGCACTCATAATGGAACAGGTGGGTTCGGTTTAAAAAACCCAGACCCACACATCTCTACCACAGTAGCCACAACGCAGCAGGAGCCTCTTTGTGTTTGCTCTGTGTGTGTCTTTGGACACTGCAACACAACGTCAGAGATCTTTTACGTTATTCTGAGAAGTCTCACACCCTAGCTTGCTGATGCTTCTGTGCGCTGATGGAGTATGGTCATGAGCGCAAGCAACAGGATACTGGCTGCAGTTCCCCTAATGACCACCAGTGTCACTAATGAGAAGGACATTCTGATTCTTACACATAGAACCTTTAAAGAAAAAAGAGAGACAAGATACATTCGTACATGATGACATGCACACATAAAGAAAAAACGTTGTCATATTTATGGCATCATCTTTAAACATAATCAAAGGGCGTGATTTCAAATGGAAAAGATTAAGCCACAATTCTATCCAAGAGTCAAACATAATAAAATGTTTCTGCACATGGCCATTAAGCTGTCATTGTTTCAAAAATCCAGATCCACAGTAGAAATCAGCTCCATGAAACATTTACACATGAAGTGAGCTGTAAAGTTAGCTGTACCACAACATTTGTATTTTTGGAAAGCTACACAACAATTTTAACGGCCTCTCATATATTTCACATTATCTACTCTCAATTAAGGAGAATAAATCAAATTTCCTTCCAACGAGCGCACAGTAAACATGCACACGCAGGCACATGTGCATACACACACACACATCCTTTCCACACTTAAAGACCCGCTTCCTGGAGGGGCTCCTCCCATCCCCAGGAGATACCAGAGAGAAGGAGGATGGCTTCTGCTCCTCAGCCATAAGGGCTTGGCTTAACAAGAGCATGTTGTCGTAAGAACAGCTGGGACTTGCTTCAATCCAAGTAAAGCAACTGAGCTGCCAGAGATATGAACTCAGCTGGTTGGTGCAACCTCCCTGGGCCTCACTCTGCCATATAATATAAGGTCCGACCATAATTCTTCTTAATCAGGGCGATTATTCCGATACTGTACAGGACTGTACACTCCTTTTAACTTGCCTGTTCATGTGATGGGTGTGTTCAGGAACTGACAGTGTAGCGTTTTTAGGAAGCAGAAAACTGAAAGCGCAGGTATTCTCACGCATATTTTCTCTCTCACAGTATATGAGAGTGACTATGCGCCTAACATATCCTATTCCCATTAGGGGATTACGTTTGATTATCTAATCAAATAGCACCTTCTGCAAAGCTCTATCAAGAATTGCTCATTAAACAAGATCTGACGTGCCTCTTAATGAAGCAACAATACCATTGGACTGTGTTGAAACATACACTAGATATAAATGTTTGGGTAGAGTGAAGAAGTTATAAAACAGAAAATTAAACTCATTAATATGGTAGCTGTGTGTCATGCAGTTTTGTGTTGTGATGTTTGAAGTGTGTGTTGCATGCTGCAAGTACGTTGTGGTGTCTTGTCTCAGAGGTTACTGACCACATTGTTCTGACAATAACTGACTCATTTCAAGTGTTTGTTGTCACACTTGCTGAAATGCCTATATTTGTTTGCTCCACTGTATGTTAGAAGGTGCCTCTCTCTTAATCTGGTCTTTGTTTCTTTTTTTTTTTTTTTCTTTTTTTTCCCCTTCCAACTCTCAACCCTCTGCAATGGCAGAGCATCTTGGGATTGAATTTATGGGTATGGAACAATCCATTTTGATTCTCAGTCCTCGCATAGCTACTAAGTAGATGTCCTTCATTTTGACATGCGCCCGTCCAGCCTGTGGTGTGAACTGTAAATCATATTGTCCCTCGATTAACCAACCCATCTCCTACCATATCATACCTTAACTCATTAGAATAAAAAAAAATAAAAAAAACCTAGTCAATGCAACTTATTCTCCATCAAACATCATTAACATGGATGTCATCTCCTGCACCTCTCACACTTGTGCAATGAAAAAGTAGATCTAATAACTATCTCACTCATGTTATTTTTCCATTTCTGACTGACTTTTGGATCATAATTTCATCTGTAACAAGAATGATATATCATGTTTGTAACTACCAATTTCCTTTTCCTCAGACTTCAACTCTATCTATCCAACCCCTTTAGCCTCATTCCTTTAGTGTCTGCCTTCCCTTTTGCTATGCCATCCTTTTCTTTGTATTTATGTGTGATCTTGTCCATGTTTCTTGCATCACCCCGCCGTTAGTATACCTGAAATGCAACTGTGAATATAAGAAAATATTATCTGTGTTACCAGTTTGAATTATCCTTCAAGGAGTAGATGCTGTGATGTGAGCATGCAATGCTATATTTAGATCCTACAGTCATGTTTTTTTCTTCGATCTGCCGATATTTCCATCCTCCTTCTTTGTTAGCTCTTGTTTTCTGCTACCTTTTCCAGAGAAGTGCTTTAGTGGTTGAGAGCGTAAAATAAATGTTTTCTCAGAAATTATGTTATCATTTAAGTGCGTTTATCTACCATGAGGACATTGTGTTAGTACTTGATACTGAAACCAGTGTATTTTTTTGTTGTAAAATCATTATCAGTACATATCAAGCACTATTGCTGAAATATAACCCAGTTTGCTGCTATAAATAAACTGACTACAATGATTTATTTATGGTGTCAGAAACTTGACACAAATTGGCACGCTGGTGTAAAATGGCTGCTGGTGAATGAAAGAAGGAAACCACAGATGGAAGGAGTTGTAAAATCCAATTCATTTTTATTACATTATTTACCAGAGACAACACTACTGTACCTCTTGGCTCCATCATTTTCCTGAGGGGAAACAGAGTCTTCCTCAACCTCAAACCAGCTCTTCTCTGGAAAAGCAAAAAGCATCAGCCTAGATTTCCCCAGTTTCATATTTCATGATATTTCATTTCATTTCAAATTTACTTGTTTGTTAAAATTCTGCACTGTAAGATTTCAACATTGTGCTTACTGAATGCCTGAGCAGATGAAGATTTCTATTAATTAATTAAATTATTGATAATGCAAACAGTTTGCAAAATGCAAACTGACTAATGCAAATTAAATTTTAGCTTATAACTTATAAGCCTTCATTATTATAGTATCATATATTATTTGAAATTATATAGATTTTTCATATAGGGAATAAAGTTACTTGATGCATCATTCTAACTATTGCTGATCACCTACCTACGCCACCTAACTGCAGCACAGGGAGCAACAGCATCTGTTGTATTTGTGAGAAGCAGAGATTTGACTGTGAAGTGAGTTGTCAAGAAAGGAATGAAGCTTCATACTGCTCAGCATTTAGTAAAAAAAAAATAAAAAATGTAGATGTACAGTGAAAAAGTGGGAAACTGCACCTTCAAGAGACTGATTTTTTTTCCCCTTTTATTTCTCTCACTGTGTGCATGTGGTGTGTGTGGGTACGTCTGTGTATTTGTGGGTGTGATCTTGACAGAGGCAGAGGAACTCTACCAGAAAAGAGTACTGACAATCACGGGTATTTGTGTGGCTCTGTTGGTGGTGGGCATCGTGTGTGTGGTTGCCTACTGTAAAACCAAGTAAGTCCTGCTGATAAATGGATCAGCTCCTGATTTTTAAACAAATAGCCTTTCCTTTTACATTTCTGTTACCGCCTGTTATTTTATTTAAACAGTTCACTGCATACTCCAGCTGCTGGCTTACTTTTTGCAGTGTTTGTAATATAAAACATAGGTGGAAATATAATATATTGTGTTTACTGCCTCAAAATGTAGTCTTTTTATATTGTTAAACATGTTTGCATGTTAAATTCTTCACAGTTGTTAATGATTATAGGAAAAACACATTGATTAAAAAATTACAATTACTTCATCATAACCAAAAAAGAGAAAGTGACCAAGATTTGCTCAACAGGAAACAAAGAAATAGGATGCACAATCACCTGCGACAAAACATGTGTCCAGAACACCCCAACAACTTACCTAACGGACCCAATCACCCAAGAACAGGACCAGAGGAGATCCCTATGGGAAATGTGAGTTTCTGAAAGGATCCTTAACATTATTGAAGTTTACACACGCATATGTACTTCAAATGGTTTTCATGCGTGGTTGTAAGATCAAAGCTTGTCTTTTTTCCAAATCTCACCACCTGCCAAATCCATTTTTTTGACACAGTTCATATCAAAGAATGTCCCTGCAACTGAACGAGTCATACGGCCTGCAACAGAGGGATCGTTCCCTGCCAGTCATGCCTCCTCCAGATCTCACAACTCTTCCACACGAGCCCATTCATCAACTCACAGGTAAGCATGCACAATACATTACACATGTATTCCCATCATACATCATTGAGGATATTAACCATCATCATTTTATATAAACACAGACTCTGACAACAAGCCGAATAGTTAATTTAGTTAATGATCACAACAGATACATTGACTGCCAAGATTCTTTTTCAACTTCTTTTAAAAAAAAATAATCATAGTGGGGCATGCTGGGGTGTGTGCATGTGTGTGTGTTGACACCTTTTTAAATTTGTCAGACATGAGGAACGGACATGGAGCCTGGAACGTTCTGACAGTATCCTCTCTGACTCGCCGGGAATGATGTCATCGTCCGTGGGGACCAGTAAATGCAGCAGTCCTGCGTGCATGGAGGCACGGGCCCGGCGCGCTGCACACTGTGGTTACTCTGACCCCCATCGGCCAGGCCTACAATACGGGGACTCCTTTGACTCGCTGGGAGACTCTCCACACAGCGACAGGTGGGGAATAAGGCCTGTGTGGCTTATATGGCACTAGGTTTGTCGTGAACATTTTGAGAAGTTTCCCCTCTCTGCTGGTTCTCTCTCAGCCTCGAGAGGCCAGTCAGGGCACTCTGAGAGACTCAGTGGAAAATGACACACAGCAGGCATGATGATGAGATACGCTAAGGTAGGCAAGAGTGAGAAACAGTGCTTATTTCAATGGGAACTACAGCATCTATAACATTACTCCCAAGCCAGTATGTTATTCTGATTAGACAAAGTGTTCCTTCAAGGAATAGTGTGACATTTTGGGAAATACACTTGCTTGCCATCTTGGCCAAAGTCACATAAGAAGATGTCCATTTCATCTCTGGGTCACAGATTCTGTGGCGTAGAAGCAGGAAGAGGCAGTTAGCTCTGTCTGTCAAAAGTAGGGAAATTTGCCTTTCAACAACTCCAAAGCTATCTATATTTATCCTGCATCTATTTTTGCACCTGGAGGCACAGATATATCAATCTTCTCACGTGACTCTGGGTAGAAAGGCAAACAAGCATATTTCCCAAATATTTCTGTCCTTTAACATTAACTAGAGCGTAACAACCCAAGCACACTTTATTCAAATGTGCATGCAGGTCTTCCACATGCCTCTCTTTAGTAATATTCAATGTCACTCGTGATCTAAAGCTTCAACAAAACACAGATTTAAACACATTGCTATTTTTGTAATAGCACCCTTACTTTTTTGAAGAAGAATAAGAGGAGGAAGAAGAAGTGAATCATGGACTATTAAGGTAGAGCGTAAAGTCTGCTTGAAAACAAAGTGAATAAAAACACAGAGTTTAGAGGACAAGATGATATTCAAATCTCAAAATGTCAATGGGAGCTAAGGTGACCACAAAGGAGGCACCTTTCACTGGTTTGTCATAGAAAACAATTGTTTTTACAAGTACAAAGCCCCAATATCCTCTCTTTAAATGTGACAAGTGTGCGCAAGAGCAGTACCTTCTTTCCTCTTCACCGACAAAAAGTAGAAATATGCCCCCACCTTGGGTCCTAAGAACCTGAAAAAAAAATATGCAGTTCTGACAAGTGTATAAAAATAAAAAGCAAAAAATCCCAATTAAAAGTCAACACCTAACCAGAAAAGATATGTCTTGCATTGTATGTGCTCAAGTTCTTAAAGTATCAACTATGTCAGCATACAGTAGGTATGTGTGCATGAATAAGGCTTTGGCCATTGAATTGTTATGCGTAGCCAGATTGCATAACCAACATCCCCACAGAGTCATCCCAGGCAACAAGCACCTCTTCCATCAAGGCGACAGCCTCTGCATCAGCTGAATCAGCAGTGTTGTGGGAATATCTCAGGCTTGTGTCTCACACGGCTTGGTGTAGTTTCCTAAAGGCAATAAACAGACACACCAAAGACTTTGAACCACAATGATTCACCATCCGTGACATATAAAGTCTTTCAAGTTGCCTTCCAAATGTGTTGACATGAATGTTTAGTTTGTCTATGATTATGGTATTATGATATAGAAAAATATGGGTCTAGCATCTATAAGGATACTCATACTGTAGATATCCCATGTTTTTAAGTTGCAAATTTGGGCAAATCTGATTTAAGTTTAGGTGAACAATGGATGGAAAAATGACAACCATGGGAATTGAGTGTGAGGCGAACACACTGCAAAAGATTAGATTAAATCCAGACTTAAAATCTACTAGAACACATGGTTTGCTGGGCGATCTTGTTGGGCAGGTTGGTCCAGAGCCTAGGGTAGCAGAGGAAGACAATTTAGTCTGACAGAAAGCCAAAACAGCTGCCTCTGCCTGAGAACTTCAGTTTCACTTTGGCTTAAAATGCTTGAGAAGCTCAGATATGGCCAAATGGTATTCCAAGAAATGATGCAAAATGTTATCAACAAGAATCAAAACTCAGTCTGTTGTAAACAGACTGAACAGTGAATGACGGCGCCACAGTCGTAACATGCTTGTTTAGATTTGAGTTGGAGTTTATTCATATTAGTTGGAGGAATGTGAGCATGAGCATAATAGTTTCACCATCACCTCTGTGGTAAGATATTAACTTTTGCCACTTATGATGTAAACCTCCCATTAAAGAAACTTTGGTTCTCCATACAGGAAGAATACCTGTCTTAGTACCAGGGTACCAAATAAAGTATACTAACATGAAATGACCAACTATATTAGATTAAATTCTGTACAGATCATTACTGTGATTGAAAGTACTGTATGGTATGTTAACCGTACAGCAATTGTGCTCAAGTGACATTCTAAACTAAATCAAAAACTATTTTTCTCTACATTGAATATTTAAGTGTCTGTAATTTGGCACTAAAGGTGCAATATTAATTCTGTTAACAGAATGTCTATGAAACTTTCAAACTGCTTTTGGTGCGATCTTCTCTCACTTTTGTTCTTTGCTCTTCTCTACTTAATTATTTCCTCCCTTCTGTATTTACAACAGATACGTGTCAGCCCTGACGACACCAGCCCGCCTCTCGCCAGTGGATTTCCATTATTCATTGCCCCCGCAGGTGCCTACCTTCCAGATCACATCCCCCAATGCCAGCCATGCCATGTCTCTCCCTCCTGCTGTCCACAACCCCTACCCTTTGGAGGATGACCAGCCTCTTCTACGCCGCTACCAGGTGCCCCTACACGATGCCCAGTGCCAGGAGCCCTACCGGCAGCAGCGTCGTACCTATCTAAATGACAGCAGGGGCAGCCTGCCTTCCAGCCCCTACCGGCTGGCTGAGGATGAAGACTATGAGACCACCCAGGAGTATCTCTCCTCTCGGGAGCAACCAAAGAGAAGTGGGTCCAGTGGGACTGGTAGCCGGCGTTGGCGGAGATCCAGACTGAATGGCCACGTGGCCCCGCGTGGATATGAGGCATCTCGGGACTATGGGTCTCGAAGCTGCCTAACAGATAGTGAGTCAGAGGAGGACGGTGAGAGCACACCCTTCCTCAGTATGCAGAACATGAATGCTGAGCCCTCCACCATCTACAGGCCGGTGGACAGTCGGACTTCTCACTCATCAGGGCGGCACAGTGGGCATGGGAACATGCATACAAGACTTACACACTCACGCTCCAAACCGGACAATACACCCCATTAAAGAGTGAAAATGAACCAACAAAAATCAATATAGTATAGACCTGCATCTATAAGAAATATTTTTATTTTATATAACTGACAGATATTCTAAACAAATGAAATATTTATTTTCATTTTAGCAAAAGTTGTCTACTAGTTAACAGCAAAGACTTTTTTATAGGGAAAACTCTATTTATATGTACATTTTGATTTACAGCATAAAAAGATGTGCCAGTTTTTTCACAACGTAAAAAATAGAGTAATATTGTGGTGCCTTTTGCTGTATGCTGATGCCAGAGGGCCAGTGGAGGTTTTTGTAGCCTTTCTTATATGGACGCCTCATTTTTTATACACATTTATGTTCTTTTTTCCTCTCTGGTTTCCTGTTTTACTTTCTTTCCAAGTTGCATTCTTTGAGGAGTCTAGCCCCACTGGAACATAACCCCTTCCATATCACGCAATATAAACCACTCCAACATAAAGTGTATGTTTACATTGATATAATTCGCCTGTAGGGTTTATGATTTGGGATCTAATAGAATGCCTGATAAATACAATGTAGATCCTCTTTGCCCTCTGACTAATGTCTACCGAGAGAAGAAGAGAGAAAGAGACAGTGAGAGAAAGTGTGTGTGTGTGTGTGTGTGTGCGTGTGTGTGTGTGTGTGTGTGTGTGTGTGTGTGTGTGTGTGTGTGTGTGTGTGTGTGTGTGTGTGTGTGTGTTCGTGTGTGTGCGCGCATGTCAGTTTGCTTGCATGTGTTTGTGATTGCTAGATGAATTTCATTGTTTGTTGGGGTAACATCAAACATGTGGGTCTACTGGCGTCTCAGCAGAGCTGACAAAAGAGCGTATCAGAAGTTCACAGAATAGTGCTTTATCAGAACAGTGGCCCCGTCCCTCTCCCTCCCCAGTGTAGGTGGACAGGTGAAGCTGCTGTAGAGTTGTATGTTATGCAGGTCATTGCTTGATGTGTTTACAGCTATTCTGCCCCCTCCCAGCCTGCCCCAGTTAAGTCCCTTTTTATTTCTCAGCAGGCTTTCCTCATGTCAGTCAGTTATGAGGCCAACAAACATCAAGCCGCTTGGCACAGGGTGACCCCCGCCATTGAAGGTGGGGGCAAAACAAGAAGATTGCATCTGTTTTCACTCACCCCTAATGCCATGCCTCATCATCCTTCTGTGTCCATTCTGTTTTTTGTGGCTGGTGTTAAAAGGCCACACAGTGTCTCAGGATTTCCACATGCCTCCCTTCCCCACTCCCCCAACCTCCCCACCCCTTCACCTTAAACCCTCTTCCTCAACTTAAGGTCTACCTAAGACTGAGGTTCTCAGATGTTGAGGACCTTGATGTTAACATACAGTCTACCAATTCCCTGAACACTCCCAAACAGAGAGAAGGAAAGCCAAGTGAAAGCAGCTCAGTAGAGAACAGTGCAGATCGTGCTAGACAATATAAGTGAAATAGCTGTGAAACTTTGGAGGATCATACAATGCAAAAAATATGCAAACTTTCTATTTTGCTGTTTGATTACATCATTTTCTAAGAGGTGACTGTAGTGTGTTGTGTGTGAAAAAAATGTGATGCCTATAGTGTAGAATGAAATAACATGATATAAATGCATATTTACATTAGTTATTTTTTAAAGCCATTATGCAGCCATCTATCAAGTTGTCAGCCTTTCTTGTTCACATGTCCATTGAATGACTGTATCCATTTTATCACTTGGTTTAGAGCGCTCCACTTTACATGCACACTTCCAGTAATGTCAAATAGCATCCAAATAGTGTTTCCTCCAATAGTACTGTGTATGGCTTTGTCTCGTTGACAGATCTAGTCATTTCAAATTTAGTCCGTAAACGATAATAATTTAAAAAGTAAATGAAATCATTTAAGCCCTCTGTCCTCCACTGAAGGAAAAGTAAATATTTAAAAAGATTATTCAAGAAATGTCAAACCCATTAAAAGTGACTCAGTCAGAGAGGACAGCTGATGATGTTTCATCACTGTTGGTATGTTTCTACTCCTCGTTAAAAAAATAAAAAATAAAAAAAGCTGAATGCTGAATTATCAGATGATTATTGGTTTTTTTTTTTAAAAACTCTTTAAAAGACTGATCTGCAATTCTAACTGCTATGGTAAATGCACAGTGGTATTGTTATAGAGAATGGTCTTTGGTCACACCTCACTTGCAGATATTTCATTGAGTTTTTCACCTCTGGGTCTGATTTTGTATGTCTGAAAAATGCAAAAGAAGACAGTGCTCCTCTAGTTTAAACGTGATACTCCCTTCACTTTGCCAGTCCTCTCACCCAGTCGAGATGATACCAGGCACGTCCTGCCAGTCTCTTCTGTTTAATTTTATGAACCCCCCCCCAAAACCCCTCACCCCCCCTCCTCCCTCCACTTCCCCCATCCCCCACCTCCACCTAACCCCCACCCTCGCTTGAAATGTTTGAACACCTCTCCTCTGCATGTCCTTGTGGTCAAGGTTAGATGGGTGCATGGTAAAAAAGCAGCAGACAATTCTTTTCCAGTCAGTGAAAATGTATTTCATTTAACATTCAGCAATAAAAAAGAACCTTTCCCCATGTCATTCCTGAAATATGCTAGAAAAAAAGAAAAAAATGCGAGATTGTCATAGATTGTAAAATAAAAATGAAAACTAAATCCACCTGTTCATATGAGAAAATAAATCTTTATTCATATCATTTTACGATGTAGTTATTTCTGTTGAACAGCTTTGATCTGTGTTTTTGATCTATCCGTCATCTTGGCTTAAGGTTTGACAGATCTGGGAAAACGCACATGATACACAGCGTGTCTCAGGAGTAAACACACACACACACAATCTAATTTTGAGATATTTTAATATGATGATTGATGGTTTACAAGTTTTGGATGTGTTTCAGCTCTGAAATCTGTCACTCAAGTGCCAAGTACACACACATAAAAAAGTTAAACTGAGAGACCTGACACAGGAAGGTAATTTGTTTAAACTAATTAGATCAGAGATAATTAAAAATGGGTTTTCTTCAAATAAAGGAGTTCTTAGCTGACTTATAGTTATCAATTGGCTGATTTGGTTTAAAAATGTTGATTGTTTCTCCAACATTATTGAAGAATAGTGATGCAGAAGAAATGCATTAGCATCAAGTGCTTAGTACAAGACTTACAGTAAGCATATTTCTGAATGTTATTGTGATAACAGATTTTGATGTTGTTTCTCAGTAATTACTAAAAGACTAAATGACACATTTCATTGAAGGCAAACAAGAATTAATCCAGCAATCAGTTGGTCAACTAATTGGATAAGAGGGAGCAGCCCTAACACATACAATCTTTATCTGTGTCATGTAAGAACTACAGATCAATATATTATGTGAGACAGGGGAAGAAAATCATTTTTATAATATATAGATATTCCACTAATGAAAAAAATGGGATTTCTTAGTTAGCTGATGCAGTAGCATGGCTACACCACTAGATGGTGGCACAACAACAGGCTTCATAAAGCACACAGCAGAATAATTCACTCTTTGTAATGTGGGTAAGTCATGTTCTGTATCATATCCAGTTATATATATAAAAGAATCACTCTGTTTATGGGCTCAGCCTAATGTATTAATCCAGTTTCATTTTATGCACCTTCAAGAGAGTTGTGACATCGAAGCAGCTTAATGTTATCATATTAAACACTACATTAAACATTAGGTGTTTTTTATATTTGTATATTACTTTATAGCATTCACGGTCAGTATACCCACCACCAGGAGTTTAGACATATTTTGGTCTAAACTGGCATTTCACTGTGGTGGAGATGATGGACAGTCACCCTTTTGAAGTACAGCTGTCGCTAGATAGAGATATTGAATACAGAGCCAAAAGCAAGGTGACCATGTGAAAACACACAAAACAAAATACTAAAATAAACTCTGTTTGTGAAATTATTTAGCAAAATTTGACTGTGCTCATGTACACAATGCAGTCTTTCTCGTAGCACTCACAGTGCATACTGTAGACGGTATTATATCCAATCCCTTTATTCTACTTCACAGTGTTTTTGTAGGTGAAAACACCTCTCACCTATTAAGTTTTGTCTTGCATGCATTCATTGACCATAAATGGATACCCACTCACTCTTTCCATTAAAAGTCCTGCAGACATTAGCTAGACTGTCTGTGAGACACAAAAGTTTAATATTTAAATAGTAAACACAAAGTTAAAAAGTACTGTTTGCTTTACTGGATATAAATCATGCAACATCAGTTAAGCTTATTCATTTATCTATTCATTACTAGATCTTCAGGGACATAGAGGCAGAGCAATTTCCCTGATTGTAGTTGTTGATGTTGTAGTTCTGTCTCCCATTGGGTGGCGTTGTTTTGCTTTATCTAAATATCACTCATTGATTTCTCATCCTGAACAAGCAGGCTCATCCAACCTGTTTCAGTTAATTTAGCTGACAGTGAATCTGCACATTTAATAACAAGACATGAGAGTTCAACACACTGTAAAAAAAATAAAAAAAAATAAAAAAAAGAAAGACACAAAAGACATAAATGAATAGGTGTCAATTTTAATGAAAATACAAAACATTCTTGTTTAAAAATACAGGTTCGAATATAAAGTAATAAGAAGTTAAAAAAAATAGCAATGAAGCATAGCACAGTCTTTAACGTGTGGAAGGTTTATGATGTATATAGAAATTCATGTTTAACAGATATATTAAATATAATACATAATTGGTCCAAAGTTAGACTAAAGTCCTCAAAGCTACTGTAAAACAAAATAGATCTGATTGTTTGCAGCTATTCATTACAATGTATTGACCTGTCCAAAAATAATATTGCAACTCCATTTGTCCAGCAGTTGTGCAACATAATAAACTCTTTATGGGAATTAACCGATAAACAGGCTGGAGAAAAAAAGCAGTACCCACTCTATTTCCATTAACGTGTCAGCAAAAACAACAAGAGTACAATACAGATGCCCTCAGGCTGCCTGCTTCAGGAGATTTGCCTGGGTGTCTTGCAAGATTATTGCTTCCTTTGGTGGAGTTTTGGAGCGTCTCCCAGATCCCCTTTGTTAAAAATACAAAAATGGAAATATGGATGCATCAGTTTTTCTCTTTCTTGAACTGCTTTTTTTTAAGTAAACCATAGTGATGGACTCCTTCCAAAGGTTTATTTTCTTACTGTATATGCCATATGCTTGTACTTGCCTTTTGCTAAAATTAATTCTGGGACAGGCATGGATATAAAAGCAGATTTGCACAAGGAACAAACTCAATCTTACCTGTCCTCCACATCTTGTATTGTGTCAGGAAGGGGTGAACCAAGTGTTTCTGGGAGAAATATTGCAGCCACCCCACTAAGGATCGGAGCGCCTCCGTAAATTAAACCTGGCAGCCAAGGCATGTGTTCACCAACGAGAAGCACCATAGGGGCCACCATGGCTCCTATACGAGCCATCATGGATACCCAACCCATGCCGTTTTGACTGAGGGAGAGAAAGCACTATTAAATTTTACAAGCAGCCATAAATACACTCATCCTTCAATGCATTTTGATTTTTAAAAATTTGAAAATTAATCCCAAAATTCAAACCACAAATAAGTTTAGACGCTTCTCTTTAATTAGTTAAAACATGTTCAAGGTGGAGATATTAGCTGTGACACATAATGGTGGAAAATGAATTGAATTAAACATAAAATTGCAACATTGTTTGTAACCCTAAATAGAAAATTCATCCCAACCATACAGCTTCAATTCAATATATAAAGCACACATTGTGGGTCAGAGGGTTTAAAATGACTGTTTAACTAAACATTTCAATGGGTCAGAATGATGTTTGAATGCTGTTTGTTTGTTGATGTACTGTTCAGAAAAGGCCACACTTTAGGTACTTTGGAGCAAACAGTGTCTGCAGTTTCTTGGGATGATAAACAAAAAACTGCAGTCATCAGCACTTTTTGTGAATAAGAGAGATATCTGACAAATGGCCATACTTGGTCAACATCTAGTTTAACATCAAGACCACAAGTGTGATCTGGATCACAAAACGGATATTTCAGAGCGCATAATCTGCCAGACTACCCTGATCTACAAAAGCTGCTGCTGAAAGGAGATGCATAAACCCATGAACATGGACCAAAACCCTCAATGATGTTTCCAGCACCTTGTTGGCTAAAATGTAAGTCCAGTAGGGAAACTCTAATCTGGCTCATTCATAAATGTTGTTCTGATTTGCTTAAAAAACTGAATGGACTGAGTTACATTACTAAATTAAATATTAAATAGTATCAGAAAATAAATTCCTGAACAAACAAACTCACTCTTGCATGTTGGTTGCAAATTAAGACTTACCGAATGATGGTCGGGTACAGTTCTCCAGAGTAAAGGTAACAACAGTTGAAGGAGGCAGCAAGGCAACCTTTACCCACCACAGCCAGGCACGTGCGCAAAGTCTGTTTATCTGCACAGGAGAAGAAAATCCATCAGATCACTGTTGTTTGTGCAGTGTAATATTATGGTACCTGTATTGTACTTTTTTTTTGCATGCATATATTCTAACTTACCATAAGGTACCAGCACATTGATCAAAATGGTGACTCCAGCAAAGATGAGAGCACCACATTGTGATGGCCGCCGTCCGATAAAACTCATGGATACAGTTACAATAACTTTGGCAGGGATATCAACAGCTCCAAAGATCACTTGGATCAAGTAGATATCCACCCCAAACTTTTGAAGATCCATAGAAAGACCATAATAGGCAAAGCTCGTTGATAACCTAAAATAAGTCATTTAGAAAAAGAATGCATGGTGTCATTGCAATTTCAATGCACTTAAAAGGTGCTTAAAAACTGTCATTGAGTTTTTCCATGACAAGAGCAGGATATATACCAGACTGCACTGAGGCAGATCGTCATTTTCCTCATTGTGGGTGTGCGGAACAGATCCAAGACAGAGTAGGAACCCTGTGAACATGACATCTCTTTCTTCATGGACTCCTGCAACATCTGTGCATAAAGAAAGAGTCTTCTCAATTCTATACAGATAGATGTTGCAGTATGACAAATACATTACATTTCCTTACTTTAATGTCGATTTTTTCTCCCTCTTCATGGCGTCCATTAAATTTTGCCACACTTTTGAGGTTTTTGATGGCTTGTTCAGGTTTGTTACTCAGAGCTAACCATCTTGAAGATTCATGGAACCACCTGTATGAGAGTTAATTTGTTTGTATAGTGCAATATTTATATCTTTCTTTACTACATCTTTGCAACTTTAAAATTTCAATTTTTATTGTATTTTTTTAGAACATTGACATCTTACCAGGAGTAGAGGAAGAAGACATAGAAGGGCAAAGACACAGTCAAGGTTAACCACCTCCAATCCCGAATGAAGTAGGCTATGACTGCCAGGAGCAGCTGTCCCAGTGTGTAACAGTAACCTGTGAGGGTCCCCACACCAGTTCGCACACGAGTGGGGATCCATTCCACAACTTGAAATGAAAGAATCACAGAAAAAGACACACTTAACTCGTCGTGCAATTATTTATCTGGCTTTCATTATTTAATCTTTTACACGGATACTCCTGATTCAGCTGAGTAACATACTGAGTGAGAAGGTGTTGAGCCCTAGGCCAGACAGAGCCATGCCACAACCAAAGCGGAACACGCAGAAGATGGGGAAGGAGGCTGAGAAAGCAGCACACGTTCCAGCCACTGCCATCAGCAGGTTAGAGATGAGCAGGAGGATGCGTCGACCGTATCTGGGAGTCAGGTTGATTTGCAAAGAGTTAGGTCAGTGAGGTCAGACTGTAGCAAATTATCCCGTTTTGTAGCAGAAACATTTAACACAATTAATTGTTACAGATAACTGCCGTATTGAGAACAAAACTGTACTATCAATGTGAAATCAGTGAGGATGAGATTACTGTTACCTGTCAGAAAGACCTCCAAAGACAACGGCTCCCACAAGCACACCTCCCATGTAGATGGTTTGTCCCATTTGCTTCAAGGAGCGCGTATCACACACCAAGTGCCACTGACAAAAATGCAATACAGTTTAACCCACATGAAATGAAAACATGTATACATCTGCACTGTGACGGAAAAAAGTCTAAAAAATGCAGCCCTACATCAGATATAATAGTGGAGCTCATCTCAGTCATGTTATAGGACCACCCATCTGTGCATCCCTGCAGGTCAACGGCAAAACCATCCTCGATGTCTCCCTGCTCTCCTGACATGGAGGTCCCATTCTTATCCAGGAGATGCCACTGAGGAGCGATGTAACGCTGACACCTTTCAGGCTTCCCTTTCTGGTCTAGGGGCACTGTGATCATCAGAGTTTCCTCCGGGCTCAGCTCAGACTGAGTGAGGTTTGTGTGCGCTCTGCAGTAGTGAGAGGGCACAGCAGCCACAAAGTTCTGCAGCAGGTTGTGACTGGCCATCATGAGTACAGGTATGCAGAGAAGGGTTACATGCAGGATCTGGAAGCGTCCTATGCTGCCCACCTGCTCTAGGAGGTCACCAAAAGCCATTGTAGCTTTGTACAACCACAGCTCCACAAAGTGACTTAATGTTAATGGCACTTGATCCTGTTGTTATTAGGTTCCTTTAAAAATCATCAGTGTTCTAGCTGATGAACATTACATAAGTATCTGTGGAAATATTGAAGGAGAAACATCAGTTGTGGTAACTAAATTTACTAGAATATTTTTGTCTGTTGTATTTTTAGGTTTTAATGACACCAGATTTAACAGACTTACCTGTTGAATTAGTCATCACTCATTTGGCAAAATACAAAATATAATGAGAATGTTGGCTTGCGAAGCGTACAGCAGCACCTTCATTCAAACAAATAACACAATACCATCAATTCAAATAAAATCCCAGCAAAGTGTTTCTGAGAGGGTCCTTTCAAAAAAGCCGAAAAAATCAAAAAGAAGTAAAAGTCGTCTTGTTGCTATAGCGTGTTAAAGTGAGTAATCGGCTCTGAAATTCCAACGGCTTTTCTGAACTTTGGATTATTAGAAGAGCAGTGTAACCTCCTGAGGTATTAGCAGCTCATTCACTGAACACTGGAGGTAGAATGCTGAGTCCTTGCTGTGCAGAAGTAATGTCTGGTTGAAGTGTTTCAGTGCAAGTGAGCTCCAGCATCAAGAGTGGGCACATAACTATGCTCAGCTCTTTTCGCTCTTTACACTGACCCTGCCCTTTATTGGTTACTTAATATGTGTGTGCAATGCATGTGTGTGTTTGTGCAATGGCTGTGTTTGTGTGTGTATGTGTGTGAATGGTAATGTCAATATATACATGCAAGGTCAACCCAAGTCATTTAATAAACATGGGGTAAACATGCACCACAAAAGCAGCATTTAGCCAAACAGACAGAAAGTGTTGCAAAAGATGCTGATAAATATTAAACTGTTCACTTCAACACCATGACCTTTTCTCATCCTTTTCTCATCACCTTGTCTTGTAAAGCCAAAATTTGTAGTAAATAAGTGACTGTGTAACGACAACTCAGTCAGCAGCAGTTTTAGATGTTCTAACAGTCACATTATGCTGACTGAGAGTTGAAATAAGTAAAAGAACTACAGGATGTGTCCAGTGTCTTTTCACTCCAATCATTTGTATTTCTATAATCATTTGTATTTCACAGTTGGGGTATGGGGTCAGCGGAGTGCATGTAGCTAAAATCTGAGACATTTTTGCCTGGTGTGTGTCCTGATGATTAGTTTTGAGGAATGTGTGCACTTGTGTAATGATCAGCATGAGATGTCAGGCTGAATGAAGCTGCAGGTGCACCAAGGCAAAACAATACTTTTCGTTTTTTCAGCTGTGAGACTTTGATCGGAGAAAGATTTGTCCTTTCACATTCCTAAGCTTTCAGGGTGTTTTGCAGCTTGAGAGCCCCAAAAGTACAGGTATTTGACAGAATATATGAAAAACTTCGGAAAAATGAAAAAGATAGAAAGAAAGACTTCCTTTGGGCCGTGGGCTTTTGGCTTTAGTGTAACTTTAAAAACAGTGAAACAATAAAGTGGAGGGTGAGAGCTGACACAGACAGAAACATAAAATCAGCCATTTAGGCTTCAGAGAGTGAAACCAGATCAGTTTTCCTTCTAGCCTTGATTTTGACAAGGAGATGTTCAAACATGCAGGAATTTTTTTCAAATGTAAGGACAAAGCTGTGAATTCAGCTGATATTTGTACTCTGTGAATAAATAATCGGAAACAAGAGAACACAGCCTACGTACAAGAGTAATGGGATCTTCGAGGTAAACAGGGGTTATTTCACAAAGTGCTTTGTAAGTCAGAGTATTTAGAAATCTGCTTTGGCATGTACAAGCAGCCAGCGGGTAGAAATCAGGTTGGTTTGATTGTGACCAATGTGACACCAATGGAATTACAGTGTGTCCATTATTCAGTCCTTTCTGTTGAATGGATTTGATCACAGAGACATGTGCACCACTCATATTATCTAAGACAGTTTTATTGTAGTACAGTATAACCTTATGGTTGGAGGAACAATCAGCGGGGAAAGTGAATACTAGAATACAGAAATATTTGAAATTCCATTTTTAAAACCTTATAATTACTTACTTAAAAAATAAATAAGACCAGACTTAATTTCCTTATCTTGTTGAATGTTTTAAGCCTGTTTCAACTTACTTATAACTTGCAGTTAGGAGAAACACAACTACTTCATTTTTGGTGTAGAATTAGAGGGATTCCAAAAACATTTTTTTTAAAAATAAATGAATAAAAATAAAATAATGAATAATTTTAGTAATTTCAGTTTTATTTAGTTTTTTGTAAAAGTTGCTTTCAGTAGCGTTTTGAACAGCTATTAAGAAAAAAATCTACTTAAATCTCTGGAGATTATCAAAAACTAATTTGTAAGGGGAAGTTAAGTCACTCTCGCCTCTGGAACCCAAATATTTTTTTAAGTTTTATTTGCAGATCAAACAAGACTAAGGGCCTGATTTACTAAGGTTTGCGTGCATCTATTGCACTGTGCACGCAATTTAGTACCCACTATTTTCTCTTAGTAAATCAGGCCCTAAGAGTCTACAGCCTACTGAATGCTAACAGCTCTGTGGTGCTTTGAGCTAATTGCTAATGGCAGCATACTGGTGTTTGCTTGTTTATTTATGTTCACTGTTTATAGTGTGTTAGCATGCTAAACTGTGCTACTTAGCATGACACACAGTGTACAGCTGACGCTGATGGGAATGCCATTAGTTTTGCATGTGGTCATAAAACAAAGTATTGGACAAATTAAACGTTTACCCCGATGATTGCTGTAGAGGAATATTTAGAGGATTACCAAAGTCAGTGGGAATCATCCTCTGGGGAAAAGGGCATCTGTGGAGCCACAATGCTAACATGGCTAAAACATCACATGGTCTGTGATGAAGGAATAGTGTAGACCTCCATAATAAAACTAAATATTGTAATTATATTTCATTCAGACTCGTAAATTGACCAACAACTGATCATCTTTTCTTCTACTGATGCCTAAAGTAGCCACTTAGCTGCAGACACATTTGCCCAGGCAGCGATTGGAGCCCTGAACCTCAACCTGTGTGTCAAATCAGCACTGAGCACATAAAATATATTTTTTAAGTTCATTTTTCCCAGAATACTTGGCTCACCTTGAACCCCTTACATTGACTATACCGCTTTCATCAGGACATAGTGATGAAGTGAAAAAACCTGTTGGGTGTGATGTAAACCATTGTAAGTCTTTGTCACTTTCAGTTCACATTCATTCAAATTTCAGCTCTCAAGTTGACTTCATTTACAGACTTGAGAGGAATAGGATTCTCCCATTTCTGTTTTTTTTGGCATTTCTGCCATTTAAACAAACTACTGTAGTTGTCTAAAGCTGGTTGATGCAAGTCTGGACTTTCATCTTGTGAAAAGGCCCTGAAGAGAAAGAGTTATCTCACTGTCCAATTTATGACACCAGTAAAGTCTGCAATCACATTGACTTCAGTGACACATTACATACGTCCTCTTGCGTTGTGCCTCTTGCTCTGTTAATAGTTACAAACAAACACATGTGAACACATACACCTGTGACCTTTAGTCTCAGTGCAAAGCAAAGAAAAATAAAAGTTTAATCAGCTGACAGTGGAGGTCCAAAAGTTTTAGTCCAATAGGAGCTGTTCAAGGGTTTATGACAAATCCCTTATTTATTTCTCGGTATTTGCAATCATTTACTTTAATACAAGTACCATTTGATGAAGCATACTGTTCAGTCAAGCACATTTAAGTCTCTCTCAGCTGTTTCATATATTCTTCACAATAGCTGGCTCATTCACAGCTTTGTGCCTATCAGTATCCAATCATATTCATGCTGGTGAACAACACAGGGATTATAACCTAACACCTCTCACTGCATTGTTTGCTGCTGCTGCAACAACATCCTCCTTATGTACAGTAGTATTGTATTTTTGTATTGTTGATTGAACTCAGATGTACAGTATGTTCATATGTTTATTAGGGGGATTAGTTTCTCTGCAGAATCCTCTTTGCCAGTGCTTTTAGAGCTCGGCCAAATATCAGAGCCTTTTCCGACAAACCTAACTGTAACTATTTCCTTGAAAGGATCATTTCAATTACGTAAGAGTCTCGAATAAACCAAAGTTAGGAATCCACATTACACCAGAAGTTAAATGTCAGTAGCTTACTTTTTGGTTAATGCTACTTTTGTCATTTTAGAAATTATTTTGAAAAAGGATTGAGGCCCAGTTCTTTTCTTACCACGTAACTGTCTGAGGATATTTTTGCTCCACTAATTTTGATTCAGATGCTGTTTTGTCAGGTAGTTGACGTATTGTTTTTTCATTAGATACAGCCTCTATATGTCTTCATGGGCTTGAAAACAACTTGATCTGTGAAAATATCTCCATCTTAATATTTACGTATTCCACAGGTTTTGGTTATAATAAATGAAAGGACATCCTGTTTGTGCATGTGCCATGACAACCTGCCATGTTTTTATTCCCACCAAAGACACACAGGGTTTACAGCCAGACAGCAGACACAGAGCCATGTGTCATTAGGTTCAGCAGACTTTTCTCTTTTCCTCTCATCTGCCTCTGGCAGCAACAGCTCCTCTAAGAGGCGACTCAAAGAACTGATTTTAAACTCAATACCTTTCTAAATCCAGCACAAATGGGAAAGTGGGGCTTTATTGAAAAATGTTGTGATTACCTTTCTGAACATCTGTGCCAGAAGAATGTTGTGTTTTGTTCATAAATGAATACCATTAATTTAGGTGGCTTAGTGATAAACAAACATAGCAAATAGGCTGTAGCAGGATCCCAGCATTTACAATATTTGCAGATAAATGCTGTGAAGATTCCTAAAAATAAAAAGGAAGAAAAAAGTCCAGTTTGTCAGACACAGTCAACTTTTAGAAAGCAGCCATTTTTTTACGGTGACATTGTGAATTATTGTTTTAGAATAAAGTTGGTTGGTGGATCAAGTGTACTGCAACAAAACCCTGGTTTGTTATCAGGGACAGCAAAAAACAGTTGGCTCTAACATGTACTTGACTGTCTGTGGCTGCATCATTGGAAAGACTGTTACCCTCACTGACACAGAGCCAGTCCTGTCTGCTGATTGACTGTGTCTAGTGTTGCTGTTGTCGAGGACAGTAGGGCAACACGATCTCATCAAATAACCTTAGTACTTACCCTAGTTTGTGTTTTTGTTAGTTTAGTGATGCCCCACTTACCTCTGTTCTACATTGTCCCATTATTTGTTTTATTTAAAGTGACCCACTTGGAACCTTTGACCTTTTTAATCCTTCTATTTAACTTATTTAAGATTGTTGGCTTACACTGGACATTATTTGACATGAGTGGAATCTATATGATGACAGCATT